>NW_011495033.1:13991374-14007969 GCF_000754665.1 Bison bison bison | reverse complement strand
TTTTCTAAAACACATTTCAAAGGTAAATACTGAGGTGGCAGATCTGTTAACTCAATGGGGAGGAATCCTTTCAGAATTTTATAGCTTAAATTTTGTCAATTAATATCTCAGCAAAGCTGGAAAAAAATTATCAAGAAAAAATAAACACCTTCCTCAAAATAGAGCTCACAATCATATTCATACCAATTACTATCAAGATAGTAACAAAGACATAATAAAAAGTACGGTTTGCAGTCTATTTTTACAATAATGTACTATTTTTTAAAAAGGAATAAAAAAATTTTAGATTACAAATTCTCAATTCCTTAGCCTAAAGCTTTACTGTCCAAACTAATAGGCACTAGTTATATGTGACTTTAAATTAAAATTCAAATTAATCTTAAGAAATTTCATTACATAGTTGCACTAGACTTATTTTAAGTGCTCAATTATCACATTTGACAGCAACACTAGAGAACATTCCCATCACATGGAAAGTTCTATTTGATAGTCCTGATCTTCTTAGAAGTTAATAGGAAAAATGCGAACAATACATGAAGAAAAATGGGCAAAAGATATAAAGAGACAGTTTAAGAAAAAAATTAATTATAAATGGCTAAAAATGTTAACAGATGCTCAGTTCCAATCATTTTTTTTAAAGCAGATTAAAAACAAGATACCATTTTTCACTTAGCAGAATAACAAAAAAGAAAAAAAGATTGGTAACTCAGTGTTACCAAGGATGTAATAAAAAGGTACTTTCAATATCTATTATTAGGAACATAGAATGGTAAAAAGCCTTTTCCTTCAATGGAATCTGGCATCATCTGAAATAACCAAAAATGGAAACAAACTAAACGTCTTCCAGTATAAGCACAAATAAATGTATAATCTTATAGTGGATTATTATTCAAACATTGATTTTAAATGACACATGTGTACATACCATCAATAAAGGCACCACTATACTTTACATGGAAAAAAGAAGCAAACAACAAAATATCATTTTTGTGTTTTAAGAAAAAATTATTAGGTACACATATCCGTATACATAGATAGACGTCTAAAAGAACAAACTTAACAATTTCTTCTCAAAGTGTTAATTTATGAAAAGATTAGCTGGGGTGTATCAGAATCAGAAGCCTTTTTATTCAGCTATGGATTTTTTTAACAGAAACTTTATTACTTTTTGTAGTTACAAAAGCCAAGTTTAGAAGTTACACAATGATTTTCCAAAAGAAGGTAAACAATGTAACATATTCTATATAATTCTATGTCAGATAAATTGGTCTGCACATCTTCAGACAGATAGACTGCTTATATTCTTTTCAACTGTATTCCAAAAGAGAATAAATGTAGCAGATTGCAGAAAGAACTTTATGAGTATTAGGGCACACTCTGACCCCATCACATTACTACTTTCCAAATTCACAATCATAGGAAAATGCTTACCGGCAATGAGGACACTGGGCTCTTTGCTCTGTCAGCCAGCGCTAAGGAGGCAAAAGAATTAGATTTTGATTGCAGAAACACCATTAATTTGTACATACTGAGTACTTACATACCAAAATTAATGAGTTTACCTCTCTTGTGTCTGCATTAATTATAGAGATACTTACAGAATAGCGGGCAATCTGTCTCCTCATTATCATCGTGACAAGAATAAATTTTCAAAGGGACAGAACTCATCCCAAAATAATTATTAAGAAGCTATTCTCTCCTAGGAAAAGAAAGTGATCCTAGGAGTCTGGATCTCACAGGGACGATAAAATAATCTCCACAAAAATAATAACAACACTGTCATTTCCACACCCCGAAACAAGCCACTATGATGATTTACTTCTAACTGACTCATCATAAAATCTCCAAGGAATTTTAAGGTACTATTAAATTCCTTTTTGAAAAGCAAGCTAATAGTAAAGTATATGCATTATGGATATAAAATTCGAAAAATATAAAATAAGCAATACAGCAAAACTCTGTCTTAAGAGTTCTACAGTTCAACAATTTGAACATCTACATATCCTGGTTTCCTCATAATTATAAAAAGGCTTTATAAAAGAATAATATCTCTACTAAACCTCAAATTCTATTACTATAACCATTTTAATTATTACTGGATAGGGAGCAGTTTTACACCATCTACAAAGAAGATGTTAAGATTTCCTGAATACATTTCCAAAAACATAGCTTCATAGTTAAATTTTTTTTTTAACTTTACAATAAAATATTTTGTTTTAATTACCTGGTTAATAGGTTCTGAGGTAAATAAATATATAATCCAATAGCTATATACTCCCCAATACCTGCTATTTCTGTTTATTCCTTCCTGTTTCTATGAAAGAACCTAAATTTTTTAAATAAAGTCAAATAACTCAGAAATAAAATTCCCAAGGAATCCTTGAAGAACAACAGAAGATAAATAGCGGGAAAATCTACTTTGCAGAACAGAAAATAAACCTGTAAGAAAAAGAAAATAGATGGAAAAGGATTCCATTCTTAATAACCTTGAACATTATTTCTTTGGTCCCTGAGCAAAGCCAGATTTAGGTCACATTTCTTTCCCTCAAACAATGCTCTGCTAAAGTCATAGCTGTCCTCCAGAGGTAGTCTCAGCCCACACCTCTCTAGCCTCATCTGAACACTGAAGAATTGATGCTTTTGAGCTGTGGTGATGGAGAAGATTGTTGAGAGTTCCTTAGAGATCAAAGCAGTCAATCATAAAGGAAATCAACCCTGAATATTCATTGGAAGGCCTGATGCTGAAGCTGAAGCTCCAATACTCTGGCACCTGCTGCGAAGAGCCAACTCATTGGAGAAGGCCCTGCTGCTGGGACAGATTGAGGGGAGGAAGAAAAGGGGGAAAAAGAGGATGAGATGGCTGGATGGCATCAACTCAATGGACCTGAGTTTGAGCAAATAATGGGAGACAGTGAAGGACAGGGAAGCCTGGTGTCCTACAGTCTATGGGGTCACAAAGAGCTGGACACAACTGAGAGACTGAACAACAATACATAAAAACCCCACAGCAAACATGATACTCCAGGGTGAAAAACTGAAAACTTTTCACAAAGTTAAGAGGACTCACATTGCCTGATTTCAATGTTTACTACAAAGTTACGGTAAATCGAAACAGTTTAGTACTAACGTAGGACAATGAAACAGAATAGAGAGCTCAGAGATAAACAGCAAGGAAGAGATATTCTTTGATTCCATTTATATGGGGTACTTAGACTAGCCGGATTCCAGAGAAGAAGGAATAGTGGTTACCAAGGGTTTGGGGAGAGTATAAGGGTCCAAAGTAATAAAAGTACACATCCTTGTTTTTTTTCTTGATCTCAAGGGAAAAGTTGAATTACTACTACGTACCTGTAAGAATGGCTAAAATTCAAGACTGAACATACCAAGTGTTGACATTAACATAGAAGATCTGGAACTTTCATACACTGCTGGTAAGAATGTAAAATGATACAGCTATTTTAGAAAATAGTCTGACAATTTGTTAAACATACACCTACCATATGATTGAGCCATTTCATTTCTATTTACCCAAGAGAAAAGAAAGCTTAAGTCCATTTAAGGACTTGTATACAAATAGTCATAGAAGTTTTCTTTGCAAACACCAAAAACTAGAAGCAACTCTTATGTCCATCAATGGGTGAATGGATAAACAAATTATAGCTATGCATACAATGGAATGCTACTTTACAGCAATAAAAAGGAATAGTACTGTTAAAACACCACAGATGAATCTCAAAATAATTTCTGCTGAGTGAAAAAAGCCAAACCCTTAAGAGTACATTTTGTAAGGTTCCATTTGTATAAGATTCTAGACAATGCAAATTTATTTAAAGTGATAGAAAGCAGATTCCTGGTTGCTTGAGAAACAAAACAAGCAAACGGAGGCATTACCAAGAGGCAAAAAGAAGTTTTGGGGGATTACAGACATATTCATTATCTTGATTGCAGGAATGGCTTTTCAATGTAAACATCTGCCAAAACTTATCAAATTATATATTTTAAATACATGCTGTTTACTGTATGTCAAATATACCTAATTTTAAAAGACTGAAAAATGAAAAACAAAGTCAATAATTATAGGCAAATGAATTGCTACCAATGCTGAAAATCAAGAGGGGATTAAAAATAAATTTTAAAAATTAGATGAGAAAGATGTCAGTAAAAAAAAAAAAAGAGAAAATACAAAACAGAAACAGACATTGAGAAAAAATCAACTGAGCGCAGGGAGATAAATGAAAACACAGCCATGTTCCTGTCTTTTGGTGCATGTGGAGGCACCAGAGAGCCCCAGGCAGAGTGCTGGCCTGGGAGGGAGTTTACCCTCAGTCCTCCATCGACCGCCACGTGACTTCAGGCAAGTCTATTCACGCACCTGAACATTCGTTTGTTAAAATGACACAAGTATCTGGACTGTCAGAGACAGTTCAAGTTCTGCGGACAAACGAACAGAGATGGGATGAAAAAGAAGGGAAGGCATTCAAATAAATAATATTACAACTCGGTTGTGTGGAGTTCTCAACATCTCAAGGACTTTGCTTCTGTAATTATGCTCGTCTCTCTAGTATCATTATTTATTCTCTACTGGTTTAGTCCCAGCAAGATAAAAACCTTCTCCCAAAAGGTGACTCTCAACATCCCCCTTCAAATCACTGCCTTATTTCTCCCCTTTACAGTAAGATTCTCTGACAGTTTTTATACTTGCTGTCTCTTTCTCCTCCCACTCTGACATCAAATTTTCCCCCACTGTTCCACTGAAATTACTTACTAGGGTCATCAAAAACCTACTTATTCTCAAATCCAACAGTCAATTCCCAAGCTACAACCATATGACAAGGCTAAATCGCTCCTTTTTGAAACACGTTTCTCATCTGAATTCTGTGATGTCTCACTCCTGGCTCCTTCTTAATATACTCTACTGAATCCTCCTTCTCCTAACATTTGAACCTTGAGTGACCCAGAGTTCAGACCTAAAAATCTCTTCCCATTGGAAGTAATCTGGCGATCTCATCTAGTCCCCTGCCTTTAAATATTAATTATATGCCAATAATTCAATCCATTCCTCAAATGCAGATTCATACTTCCAACTGTCAACATCTCCAATTAAATGTATAATAACCACCTCGAACTTGACATACTAAAAGAAAAACTTTATTTATACATTAAAAAGGTGAATTTTATGGTATGTGAATTATATCTTCTTTAAGATTTAAAAAAATACAAATATTGTAATAAACTGAACTAGTCCAAAATTTTGAACAATAGTATCCACCTCTTGAGAAATTTGTATGCAGGTCAGGAAGCAAGAGTTAGAACCAGACATGGAACAACAGACTGGTTCCAAATAGGAAAAGGAGTTCGTCAAGGCTGTATATTGTCACCCTGTTTATTTAACTTCTATGCAGAGTACATCATGAGAAACGCTGGACTGGAAGAAACACAAAATGGAATCAAGATTGCCAGGAGAAATATCAATAACCTCAGATATGCAGATGACACCACCCTTATGGCAGAAAGTGAAGAGGAACTCAAAAGCCTCTTGATGAAAGTGAAAGTGGAGAGTGAAAAAGTTGGCTTAAAGCTCAACATTCAGAAAACGAAGATCATGGCATCCGGTCCCATCACTTCATGGGAAATAGATGGGGAAACAGTGGAAACAGTGTCAGACTTTATTTTTCTGGACTCCAAAATCTCTACAGATGGTGACTGCAGCCAGGAAATTAAACGACGCTTACTCCTTGGAAGGAAAGTTATGACCAACCTAGATAGCATATTCAAAAGCAGAGACATTACTTTGCCAACAAAGGTTCGTCTGGTCAAGGCTGTGGTTTTTCCTGTGGTCATGTATGGATGTGAGAGTTGGGACTGTGAAGAAGGCTGAGCGCCGAAGAATTGATGCTTTTGAACTGTGGTGTTGGAGAAGACTCTTGAGAGTCCCTTGGACTGCAAGGAGATCCAACCAGTCCATTCTGAAGGAGATCAGCCCGGGGATTTCTTTGGAAGGAATGATGCTAAAGCTGAAACTCCAGTACTTTGGCCACCTCATGTGAAGAGTTGACTCATTGGAAAAGACTCTGATGCTGGGAGGGATTGGGGGCAGGAGGAGAAGGGGACGACAGAGGATGAGATGGCTGGATGGCATCACTGCCTCAATGGACATGAGTCTGAGTGAACTCCGGGAGTTGGTGATGGACAGGGAGGCCTGGCGTGCTGCGATTCATGGAGTCGCAAAGAGTCAGACGCGACTGAGCAACTGATCTGATCTGATCATGGTCATAAATTGCTTTAAGACAGAACTATATTTAGTTATATCACTCTCACTAGCAAAAACAATGTTTTTTTGTACTGTTACTAAAACAATTTAAAAATTTTTTAAAAAACCCACAACTTTCATAGCCTACCTGAATCTGTTCCTCCCCCAGTTTTTTCTGCTTCAGAATGGAAAACCATTCATCCAGATGCTGTAAAAAACTATTCTCACATCCCATCTGTATGAAAACCCACTGATTCTACATTTAAAACAACAGAAAAGCCCTATTTTTCACCACCTCTGGTGTTCCCATCCCGGTCTAAACCACCACTCACCTTCCATTAATAAAGCCCATCCTAACTGTTCTCTTCACTCAACCATCTGCCCATAGTCTACTTTCCACACAGTAGACAGAGTGAAAGCTTTCAGAGCATCAACTACTTCAAATCACTCAAAAGCTTTCAATGGATAGCAGCACACTTAAAATGAAATCCAAGGTCTTTACCAAGGCTCATTTCCTTTCCCTCTCTCCCTCTGTCCACTTTGCTCCAACCACACTGGTTTCTTTGCTATTTCTCAGCACACTAAACATATTTCTTTCTCAAGGCCTTTGCCCCTTCTGATTTCTCTGCCTGGTACCTTCTTTCCCAGATATTTCCATCACTCTTCCATTTCATCCTGGTCCCTGCTCAAATGTCATACACTAAGAAACATTCCCAGATTACCCTATCTAAAGTAGCTACAAACCTGCCTGTGCCCTCTCAAAGTCCCTACTCTAAACCCTTAACCAATTTCACTTTTCTTTATCCTATGAAGGATATCTAACATAGCTATTTACCTTTTTGTATACATCCTAACTAGGAAACAAGCCAACTCCTTGAGAAGAAGTCAATGCCTAACTCCAAAGAGGCATACAATTAATAGCTGTTGAATGAACGAACAGATGGATGGTGTACTTGGGAACTAGGACAACTCTAAGAAAAAGTTAAGAACCAGATTATCCAGATGGTCTGAATACAAGGTTAATGTTCTTGGACTTTATCCTTCAGGCAATAAATCTGAGGCTTCTGGGAGGAAAAAAAAAAAGAACGGCATTACTGGAAAACATCAAGACAGCAGCAGGATACGAAATGGACTACAGATTAAACACTTAAGACAGATCAGTTAGACGGTAATTGTAATTATCGAAGCATGAGGTAATAAGTATCTGCAATTCTCTATTAAGTGAAGTGAAGTCACTCAGTCATGTTCAACTCTTTGCAACCCCGTGGACTGTAGCCTACCAGGCTCCTCTCTCCATGGGATTTTCCAGGCAAGAATACTGGAGTGGGTTGCCATTTCCTTCTCCAGGGGATCTTCCCGACCCAGGGACTGAACCCGGGTCTCTGGCATTGTAGGTAGACGCTTTACCGTCTGAGCCACCAGGGAAGCCCCATTAGGATGGTAATAAAAAGAATGGAAAGGCAGGACAAATATAAATGACACTAGGCGATAATAACTTAAAAACACTGGTGTCAAGAGGTTTCAAGTTTGAGCTCCTGGTAGAAAAGAAGAAACAAAGAAAAAAGTTCAAGAGAATCAACTTGAGAAAATAACAGGAAGAATTTGATTTGAAGCAAATCTCAAGATGCTGGAAGGACAATCAGGTCTGACATTTATAAGGCAATGTTGAAGGAAGATTTAGAAGCCATGCAAAAGTAAACCAAATTTCTCAAAGTAGATGAAAAATTCCCAGACATTTCATAAAAGAAAATGCCAGCACAATATTTAAGAAATACGCTCTTGTAAGAAACAGGATGAGGAAAAGGTAACAGTGAAGAAATGAAGGATCAGTGAAGTATAAGATAATAACCAGAGGTCATCTATACAGTGGTATTTGTATCTTTGTATTTTTGTGCTCAGTCATATCTGACTCTTTGCTCCTCTGTTCATGGAATTTTGCAGGCAAAAATACTGGAGACGGCTGCCATTTCCTACTCCAAGGGATCTTCCTGTCCCAGGGATCAAATCCATGTCTCCTGCTTCTCCCGCGTCTGCAGGCAGATTCTTTACCACTGCGCCACCTGAAATGTCCACGTATACTAGACCTTCATCAAAAGAGGTGAATCCAGATCCACTTTATCAATTAACTACAGTGATAGAGGCCACTTAAATCTATCTCACTTCAGCTGCACCATTTATAAAACATAATATGTGTATGAATTGCTATTTTTAGAATACCACAGAATCACCCAAGTGGAGAGTATATTTTAGTTTCTAAATTAAACCCTTTAGCTTACTTATCTCCTTTAATGCCACAACCATCTTGGTGGGACAGATCTTGTTATCCACATTCTATTGTTTGAGAAAACAATGCAAAGATCAAGTCTCTCAGTTTATGAGTGGGAGAACCAGCATGGTGTGTAACCTAGGCCTTCTGCACACGTAGTGTAGTGCCAAAGAACACAGGCTCTAGAGCCAGACTTCCTGGGTTCAAATCCAGCTCTATCATTTGCTAACTGTGTGACTGGAAGCAAATGATGTAGGAAGTGTTTCAGATATTATTCTTGACAAAGGGATATTTACCTTCCTCGGGCAGGAACAAGGAATCACACAGAAAGTTTGAGATGAAGAGCATGTTAGATGACTTTGACTTTCTCAATAAAGGAAATTATCTACTAAGAGCAATGTGGGCAGGGCAGTTTTCAGCTATGGCCTGCAGATGTGCACTGAATCCCCAAATACAACCAAAATAAGTTCTTCTGCTTTACATCTTAGGCTTTTTCATAATTTTGTTGTGGGGTTCACCGACATTAATTTTAAAGCCACCAGATTATATTCACCTTTAAGGTCTCTTTTAACTATAAGTTTATATGACTTTATTCTTTGCCTTTGAACCTATTACTAGCCTTTTCTCTATCTTACGCATCAAACAAGTATAAACTATCTTGTGTCTCACAGCACTTTGTAAGTGCCTCTTTATGACACTACACATTCCTGAATATAAACACAAAGTCCATTCTCTTAATTAGATTTAAACTCCTGCAGGGAAAGCGCTTCCATCACTTATCTTGGCATCTTCAACCCCAAATACAATGCAGGTAAGCACTTCATAAATACTTGTTAAATGTGCAATGATTTAATAATGTAAATATACTAAAGTTACACTGGGCTTTGGTTTCCAGACATTTCAAGGCAGTTATCACTTGATTACTCATCTCCACAGAGCTTAACAATGTACGTTGACAATCTCCCTATTAAGGAACATTCATTTAAGACATTTTCAAAAGGGCATGAACTATCAAACTTTAAAAAGATACAAAAAATGGTTAATCTTTACAATATACCCTATATATGCTGCTGCTGCTGCTGCTGCTAAGTCGCTTCAGTCGTGTCCGACTCTGTGCGACCCCATGGACAGCAGCCCACCAGGCTCCCCTATCCCTGGGATTCTCCAGGCAAGAACACTGGAGTGGGTTGCCATTTCCTTCTCCACCTATATATGCTAAATGCAGGTAAAGAGTTACACAACTTACCCTAATACAGCTGAAACAACAGAGCTTGGAGCAATGAGGACACAAGCGCGCGTCCCGCAGTTTCTCCATGCAAATGAAGCATCGGAACACCTCAGCAATGCTCTGAAAACAGTAAAAAGAAGTTAAAGCTCACCAGATTAGGCTACTGAATCAAGAGCATAAAGCATGCCTGCAATAATTCATTCAACATTTACATTTATTTTGGATTCACAACATCTCAGTTTCAACTATATTCTATATACGATTGGTTAGTCAAGGTCCAGGTACCTCAGAACATCTCCTGAAGGAAAAAAATGCCTCCATTTTTCTAAGCTTCACAATGATCCTAGTATAAGCAAAGAACATGGAATTCAGACATAGACTTCTGCACAAATATTCTCACTCAAACAATAATTACAATGGCAAGAATCTGGCTGCAGCCCAAAGGTCAAAATATTAAATTACAGGAGTTAACATAGATTATGATAGCCACTAGAAATATTTTTGAAGTTTATGATAAAAAAATCCTTATGATGTATAACAGTAACAAAAAAAAAGGCAAACTATATGACTGAATGAACACTATGAACTTGTTGCTTTTTCTGCAAATTCCCCAAGGGGAGTGGATTGTGTTCCTAAGTTTTTTAAGTATAAAAAGATCCATTAATGGCAGCATACTTTGATCAAGAGGGAAAACTATCCTGAATCCAGAAATCTGAATTTCTGCCACGATGTTCAAACCAACTAGCAATTTATTTGAGCCTGAAATTCTGCCTGTATTGAGAATTTTGGTGGCAGCTCTATGAAGGCTTTGGGAAGAAAAAAAAAATTACATAAATAGAAGGAACAATATTATGCTTGCTAGTTTGAGATGAATCCATTTAGGAAGTATCTGGCAAGAAAACAGATATAATTAAATGTAGGTTATTACATATTGTAAGTTTATTTTTACAGTACTCACATTTATTTTTACTCCATTCCAGAGGAATTAAAACGCTTCTAAAAACCAAGGTGAGGTTACAAAACCTTTATAATACTTTTACAAGAGGAATTAAGGAGAAAATTACTCATGAGTCTAACCATGACTCTGCAGGACCAGAATCTGTGAGATGCAGACGCTGGGGGGGTGGGGAGATAGGACACAAAACGACCACTGGATGAACAACTAGTTTCAAGTGGAGTACCCAACTAATATAGTTGTCCCTAATTAAGAATCAAGGATTTAGTATTTTAGTAATTGGAAGGTTCAAATTTTGACAATTATTAATATTATATAATTATGTCCAATAAGCAATCTTTATGTTCCTAGCCTTAAAGTCAGTATCCCAAACATTTGAAAACATCGTTTACAAGACTCAGATAAAAAGAACAGGTTGCTCTTTACACTACAATCAAACAGGATAGTAAGAGTATATCCTCATTCAATCTGGGAAGGGCAGATGTCTACAGAATGTACAGCGGAGAAGGGAATGATTACCCATTCGGAGGGAGATTCGGATTCGCTCAGAAACTCGTGAGAACTGGTCGCGAGTCGCAAGGGCACGACCATATAAAGAATTTGCAGTTTTGCGCTGAAAACGCTGTACATTGCAAAAACCCCGTGGGGATGAGTACCAGTGCCAAGACATCCTGAAAACGCCCGGATACGCACCACCTGACTGCGGGAACTGTCCGACCACAAGGCGCCCTTGAGGGCTGCACAACGAGCACCGCGTCCCCCACACTGGGTCAGCCCCTCCACAGCAGCAGCAGTGGGGTGGGGGTGCCCCACGAGAGGGTGGACTAGGACGGGGCGCCCCGAATACAGAACGCTCAGCGGGTGACGAGGGAGACTAAGCCACCACCCTCCTCAAGCCCCCTCACCTCCACACTCTGTTCATCCATTGCCCCCTTCTCTCGGCGGGGCCCTCGGAGACCCGCGGAGCCCGTGATCTGACCGATAAGGCGCAAGCCCGAGGTCGCCAGGTCAAACTGCCCCGGAGAACCGCCAGGCGCCCGCCTCAGGGGGCTCCGACGGCACCCACACCTGCGCGCCCCATAGCTTCACGCTCCGCGCCAGCTACCCCCACTTCGCCATTTTCATCCGGGCGCCAGCCCCTGGGCGCGGTGGGAGGGTGAGCGGTAGCCCGCAGCTCCTCTCCTCCCGGCTCAGCGGCTCGCCAGCGACCGCGAGGGAGCCTCGGCCCACGTGACGCAGGCGCGCGCGTATCGAACTGCTGCCGGAGTCCGGCGGTGCTGGTCTCCCGCGAAGAAGGTGCTGCAGGGAATTCGCAAACACTAACGGTAACCAGGGCAGCGGAAGGCGCGGCGTGAGGAAAGGCGCGGCGCGCGCGCACGCATGCGCGCAGGCCGCTGCGCTAAGGGAGCGGGCCAGAAGCCGGCGCTTAGTTCCCGCGGTGCGGGAGCGCACACGAGATTTGGCCGTTCGAGGCCGCCGGGTTGCGTGCCTTAGGTCTGGGTTAGCGCAGGCGGAGGAGAGCGCGGCGCTGGGCCGCGCCCCGCCCCGCTCGGGGAGGGGCGGGGCTCCACTCCTCTCAAACTTCTGAGCGCCAGAGGCGGGAGCCACCTGGAGGGCTTGGGGGAAATGCAGACTCCGGAGCCACACCCCTAGGTATTCGGATTCTAGGGTGGGGCTCCACGAAATCAGCGTTTTTCTACTACTCTTGCTGATTGGGCTGCAGGTGGCTTGTGGCCGCAGTTTGCAAAACCGTGGTGTAGAGGACTCGTGGCTGGTGATTCTTGCTCGAGGAGCAAACCTAGATTCTGATTTTTAGGACTTCCGCCCTAACTACTGAAGCAAAGCTCTAGATTGTGAAGCCCGGAGCGGTAATTTCAGTGTTGGGCGTGGGAAGATGGGACCTTGTATTGTGTAGCCGGCAGCCTCCCCCATGCAACCACTGCCGCCCTGCATTACTTGGGGCTTAAGGTGAGCTAGAGCCTTAAGACTGGAAAGTGCAAGGGTTTCACCTGCGTTCAGCTTTCCTGTATCGGCGTCTCCTTTCTACAGTTTTCTAGGTAAAAAATGTTGAAAGATTGCAGGAATTGAAGGTATGAGACAAAGGATATACATAAAATCCTTCATTTGAACTAAAATGTTCCTTTCCAGTTTCTTGCAAAACTGTTAACACTTAACCTAACTGAATGCACGTGAACAGAATCAGCAATAATTTAGGAAGTTGTTAAATATCAAGGCATTTGGACTTTCTTGTAAGTAGTGGGCATAACAATTTTTTCTTTAATGGCAGGAGCCATGGACAAAGATATAATTTAGGAATAATTGTGCCTGAAAAATCCTTTCACCAAAAATTATTTATGGCCTTGGAACTACATAGAGGTGATAGTTGCTCATCTTTTATACTTAAATGCCTTCTATTGAACATTTTAATAATGGTTAATTTTTACCTCAATTTTTAAAAATGCTTTAATATTAAATAGTTTATTTAAATACTGGATCAAAATGGCTGGCTTCAAAATGTAATCATTAATAAACTATATGTGCACCTGTGGGGGAAAAAACTTGTAGGACACAGTATTATATTACTTGGGATTCAGAGTAATGAGAAGGGGTCTTTGCAACCCTGTAGAGCAGAAAGCAAAAAAGACAAATTACAATCTATGATAAATATTAAAATAGGTTCTTGTGCTAATAGATGTATCTGCCCAAGAGCCCCAAACTGTTTAAGATTAATTGTAATAGTTCTCAATAATGGAAAATTAGAAAACCTGAACAACTAATGAGGGGTCATTGCTTGTTGGCAAAGTCAGATACTGGCTCACTTAAGCAAGAAGAAAACTTGGCTGGGAGGATACTCAACTACCCTGTGTGGTTGGGAAACCTGTGGTCAGCTCTACTAGAATTCCTTAAGGGAAGGAATGATGCTAAAGCTGAAACTCCAGTACTTTGGCCACCTCATGCGAAGAGTTGACTCATTGGAAAAGACTCTGATGCTGGGAGGGATTGGGGGCAGGAGGAGAAGGGGACGCCAGAGGATGAGATGGCTGGATGGCATCACTGACTCGATGGACGTGAGTCTGGGTGAACTCCGGGAGTTGGTGATGGACAGGGAGGCCTGGTGTGCTGCGATTCATGGGGTCGCAAAGAGTCGGACACGACTGAGCGACTGACCTGATCTGAAGGGCATGCCTTGCCATCCTCCTCTTTTCCCCCTTTCCCCCATCTCCTAATTTGTCTCTTGTAGTGTGCATGCTCAGTCAAGTCTGACTCTTTGTGACCCCCATGGACTGTAGTTTGTCAGACTCCTGTCTATGGAGTTTTCCAGGCAAGAATACTGGAATGGGTTGCCATTTCCTCCTCCAGGGGATCTTCCCAACCTAGGGATGGAACCCAAGTCCCTAGTGTCTCCTACACTGCAAGCGGATTCTTTACCGGGGCCAGCTTAAATGCCTGTCAGTGAGGAACTGGTGAAAAAAAATTATGGTAAATTCATATATACAGCTGCTCAAAAGAACAGCAGATGTGACATGAAGATATATTTAAAATGAAAAGACTAAGTGCAGCTACAGTACAGTGTAAGCTGTCAGCCTATTTTTGTTTAAAAATGATTTTTGATTTGTATATATATTATAGAAACATCTGAAAAAGTTGCAACTGTTTGGGAGAATAGGCATACTTTTATTTTGTTAATTTCTTAAAGTTGTATTTAAAATACAACCTAATACTTAGGGCATAAAAAGACTAATAGTTACATGTGTGCTGTTCTTAGTTGCTCAGTCATGTCCTACTCTTTGTGATCCCATGGACTATAGCCTGCCAGGCTCCTCTGTCCATGGGGATTCTCCAGGCAGGAATACTGGAGTGGGTGGCTATGCCTTTCCCCAGGAGCTCTTCCCAACCCCGGGATTGAACCCAGGTCTCACGCACTGCGGGCGAAAACTTTACTGTCTGAGCCACCAAGGAAGCCCTAAGAGAATAGTCACATAAGAGAAAACAATCATCCAGATGAGAAATAATAATGGTCTAAACTCGGTAGACGAGAGAAGGTAAAATGAATGTTGTATACAATAAACATCTAAAAAGTTACAGATTAACTAAGAATATAAAGAAATGGATGCAAACCTTAATTCCACCTAACAGAATAGTGGCTATTAACAAAATAAAGTCAGTTAAGTATTCTGGACACATTCAATTTGAATATTCAGGTCAAGGTTTTTACTGGAAATTTGGATCTAGGCCTGCTTGGTGGCTCAGACAGTAAAGAATCCACCTGCAATATAGGAGACTCAGGTTTGATCCTTAGGTCAGGAAGATCCCCTGGAGAAGGGAATGGCTACCACTCCAGTATTCTTGCCCAGAGAATTCCATGGACAGAGGAGCCTAGCTGACTACAGTCCATGGGGTTGCAAAGAGTCAAATACGACTGATGAACTGACACTTTCACTTCTAGTGGAATAAGTTATACTTGGAAATCATTCCCCAAAGAGGCAATAAATGAACCCTGGGAAATAAATCAATATATAAAGTGCAGAGAGAACAATTTTAAGAGGGATGAGGGGAAGAACCAACATTTTAAGGTAACTTGTGAAGGAAGTCAAAGGAAAAACATCGTTTCTTTTTTTTCCCCCTGATCGCAAGCAAAACACTATAACTCCAGTAACTTGTTAAGACCTCTTTGTGATACCACCATTTTTCAGTCCCACCAATCAACATCTCATCCCATAGTCATAACATGACAGGAATTTCCTCAATATTACTTGCCTGAGTACTGAAGAAGAGTAGTATATGTTACTAAAGTGTGACTTATTTGTAATTTAAAGGTTAGGGTAGTTTCTGTTCTCCAAATATTCAGAATAGACAATTTTAACTGAAGCTACTCTTCCAACCCTGTTTGTCAGCTATTATAAGTTTATTAATAACATAACAGAAAAATTCTTATTTACAAAAAAGTATAATTCTGTAACCTGCAAAGTAACATTTGATTCACTTTTCCTGGTCTTTCAATATCTTGTTTTTATTACATATATGGAAATATGTATTGAATTAAACCAAATATCAAAACTTAATACTTCACCATCTCATTGTACTTCCAGTCATCCTGACACACACACGTTAAGTGATTTGCTCAGGCTTGTACAGCTAGAATTTAAAACCTGCTTTTACATCTCCAATATCTGCTTCTCCTCTCAACTTTTTAGCAGAGCTTCCAGCACTTCCCAGAACATTAACAGTGATAATTTATTGATAACTTGACCTCCTAGTGTATACCATACTTGCCATTTAAAAAAAAAAAAAAATAGGGACATTGGTGCACACATACACACAAAACTGGTAAACAGTTGCAACGATCCTCTCATTTCAGTTTCTTAGCTTTCACAGACAGTAGGTCCCCTACATATGAACAAGTTCCATTCTGAGAGTGCGTTCCTTAAGTCCAGCTTCTTTGTTAAGTCCAACAAAGTTAGCCTAGGTGCCCAGCTAACACAATCAGCTATACAGTACTGTACTGTAATAAGTTGATAGTAGTTTTCACACAAATAATACATATGGAACAAACACAAAGAAATAAAACATTTTTAATCTGAAAGTACAGTATCTTGAAAAGCACAGTAGTACAGGACAACAGGGGCTGGCATCGAGTGAACGGGCATGAAGAGTTACTGACTGGAGAGGGAGAGGAGGTGGGAGATGGTAGAGCTGGAGGGGCATCAGCAACAGGAGACGGGCAAGCTGCGATTCCATACCTGCAGTTGCTGGCACAGGTTCTGGTTCCTTGCTGGATTTAATTCTGTCTACCTTCTTGAAAGAACAATCCAGTGATGTCTGAGTGGTAGCTCTTTTTTTCTCATCATAGATGCCACGGTAGCACTGGATTACATTCTGAATGGCTGCTGCAACC
>NW_011495033.1:13986401-13990771 GCF_000754665.1 Bison bison bison | reverse complement strand
AAATCTCTTTATTTCCATTCTGCCCCTTTGGCTGAACTTTATTAATACAATATCTGCCCTTCTCTTGTATCCCCCTCTTCTGTGGAAGGCATCACTATCCAGTCACCCAAGCCAAATCTCCTTTGTCATCTCCCGACCAATAGTCATCAATGTTAACAAGACATCTTCCTAAATTTCTGGGATTGATTTCTTCCCCATTAGAGTTCCTTTTGGCAAGTCCATTTCTTCCTCATAAGTCTGACATGTGAGCTCTTAATTGCTCTGCCGCAGTTTTCTCTTCTTCAGTCAGTGGTAACAACTAGAAAACAAATGACAAAATCTTTATTTCAGAAAAGCTTAAAAGAACAAGGTCCTACTATATAGCACAGGGAACTATATTCGGTATCCTGTGGTAAATCATGGAAAAGAATATGAAAAAAAGACTAAGACTGAATCACTTTGCTGCACAGCAAAAATCAACACATTGTAAATTAACTATACTTCAATAAGATAAATTTTTTAAAAGTTAAATAAAATCTTTAAAGGCTGTTATACTAATTTCTGCTTTGTAACACCAATAAATGTTTCCACAAGTTCACACTAGGTATATAATGACAAATTTATAAAGGCAAAGAAAAAATACATATTAGCTATGTACATACAAGTTACTTTGATATTTGAGTTTCCGAGGAACTCACAATTAAATTGAAGAAACAAGACAAAGAAATCAAACAATTTAAGGACTGTAACAGAACCAAAGAAGTCACATCTGAACATATCCAAAAAGTATTTTGAAAAAGAAGTGTGAAAAAAAAAATAGTCTGGAAGTTTCTTCAGAAGTAGAGACTCGGGTTAAATTTTGAAGGATAATTAAGATGCTTTTATCTGCAAGTAACAGAGATGCATATGAAAATGGATAAATAAAATGCATTATCACTACACAATAAGTACATAAGGGCAGGTTTCAGGGCTGGTTTATGAAGCAGCTCAACAATGTAAGGACTCAGGTTTTTTCCATCTAACAGCTCTGATATCCTTTATTCTCAGGCTGACAGGAAAGTGACTCCAGGTATCACATCTATACACAATGTTTAGAACAAGTAAAGCTTTCTCTCCTCAGGGGTCTCTCAGCAGTGAGGAAACTCTCTAATTTCGTATTTCCAGACTCCCCCTCCTCACATATCATTTGGGTTACAAACCCATTCCTGACCCAATATTAGTTAAAGGAAAATCCGTTCCCCTTGCCAATCAGGCACATCCCTGAAGCTAAGGATAGAGCCACTTTTACCTCAGGCATGAGTCTGAGGAATAGCACACATCTCAAGAGAGTCAGTAATCTCTTACACAGGAAGGGAGAACGTGCTGAGAAAACAACCAGCGAACCAAATCCACAAAAGCAGGTAAGAGCAGCAAAACCAAACGGGAGAAGAGAAGCCAAAGGGAAGTTGTAAGGGGCTTTCACAGAGCACCCACAAATAGGCTAGCTGAAACAAAGAGTTAATGAGGAAATAACAGGAGGTAGGACTTGAAGAATCACTCACATGGTTACAAATCTGCCTAACTATATAGGTCATCTCTAGAGAGACTGTCAAATCAGGAATACCTCATACCCACAGAATCAGAATCTCCAGCACAACGCTGTCCAATAGACCTTTCTGTTATCCTGGGTATATTCTGTATCTGCATTGATGAAGGACTGTATTCATTTAATTACTTTTAATTTTAATTCATTAATATACAGCCACATGTTGCTATTGGAGACCCCACCTGGTTTGGCTCCTCAAGCCAACCATTTGCCCAAAATGTTCACATGGATAAAACAAAAACACTTACTGCAACTCAAATAGTGACAAAATTTCCCTCTTCTATCTGAAAAACAGGAAATGATATTATTCTGGCAAGACTTTGTTCTCCATGATTCCATGTTTTTCTTTGTGATCTCTGAAATTCAAGAGATTTCAGACCATCTGTTTAATAAAACTTCAAAGAGTTTTTCCAAGAATTAACTATTCTAAAATACATAGAAATTTTTCTTCTTTAATACAAATGTTTCAGAGCTTTGATGGAATAACATACATTCTATCTTTAATGCATTTTGAATTTTCTATTTATTGCTATATTTTTGTTTGGTGGGGGGACTGTTTTGCTATTTTCTATTTGGAACAAATTTGGTCCTTTCTTCTTTTGATAGTCACCTTTATAACTAACTATATTTAAACGTCAGTGTCTTAATAGCAACTAAAAAGATCAGGAAATTAATATGTATTCCCTACCATCCACCTCCTTTTCTGTTCTCATATCCCTATTTATTATTATCAATTCAAGTTTTTTTATTTTTTAGTATTATCAATTCAAATATATATTTTCTGCCCTTCCAAATGAAAAACCACTCACCTTGATAAAAATCATAGCAATATAAGAGTTTTACTTTCTGTTTGCATTCTGCTGTTTATGAACAATGTACCATTTGCTCTAAGTAGACATCCCTTTCTTGTTCTTCATGTTCCCCAAATAATTGTAAAAGCCCATTCGGTTACTCTAGAAATTTTCAGAATCCTCAGCTGAAAATCCTTTGGATTTCTTAACTATTCTCACAGTTCTGACCCTATGTCTAATATACCTCTTTTATACATGAAATTCCTTTACATGTTCTTTAAACTCTTGGCTCATAGAACTATTTGAGCCATATAATTATGGTTATATAACTCTTTATAGATGCCCTTCCCTTTTCTTCCACATTTCAATCATAAAAATTTTCTCTGAACTTTCTACTATTAATACTATCTCATTTTTAAACTAGTAGGCCCAAGACCAACCATATCCAACATTTCCCAGCTTGGCTATCATTGATCCTAAAACATGATCTCCCTTTACCTTTAGCCATTTCTCCTCTTTTTTTTTTTTATGTGGATCATTTTTTTAAAGACTTTATTGAATTTGTTACAGTATTGTTTCTGTTTTATGTTTTGGATTTTTTGGCTGAGAAGCCAAGAGGCACGTGAGATCTTAACTCCCCAACCAGGAACTGAACCTGCAGCCCCTGTAGTGGAAGTGAAGAGTCTTAACCACTGGACTGCCAGGAAGTCTCCATTTCTCCTTTTTGTCATTATCTGTCCAAAATGAAAAAGTTCCCTTAGCTTTCTACCTTTGATATAATTATTGCTCATTTCAGATAACTAAATGAAAACCTTTACAAATACTCAAATGATTTGACATCCCTGGCTCAGAAGGTGAAGAATCTGCCTTCAATGCAGGAGAAGGGGATTTGATTCCTGAGTTGGGAAAATCCCCTGGAGAAGGAAATGGGAACCCACTCCAGTTCTTACCTGAAGAATTCCATGGACAGAGGAGCCTGGCACGCTATCATCCATGGGGTTGCAAAGAGTTGGACACAACTGAGTGACTGATATACATCAATATCATTACTACTTTTCTGTACCACTTTTTTTAATCTCAGAAATATGCCATCTATTTATTGTATCCAATGAAACAATTTTTAGTAAGTATTCAAAAAATCATTTTTCTCTTTGTTCAGTCACCCAAATTTACCATGCGTCAATTAATTCATGGATTTCTATACATACATGTTGATGTGTACATTCAGAACTACACTTAATCTCTCTTCAAGATTTGTTTCCTGGGAACAAATTTATGGACTGCTACTGTCAAGTTCTGATCACATACAATGAAGAATATGTGACTTGGTTTTATTTATAAAAGCTTATCACATACATACTTCCTTTTTGCATTTTATTAATTAGCAGGTGACGAAACACCACCCATACTGTTTAAATGCCTACTCTCTATTCCCTCTGTGCCCTTTTCACTGCCCTCCCCTCTCGCACTATTCATTTCTCCATGACAGATACATTTATGACCTCACTTTATGATTTTAACCAGGCACTGTTCTCTTTTCTTCCATTGGTAATACAAAGAATTCTTGATCTAATCCACCTTTGAGAGTTACAAAGCCCATAATTCAAATATCTTAAGCCATAATTTAGTTCAGACTTGGCAAATAAATACCACGTATGCTGCTCCTATCAACACTCCACAGCAGATAACTTTTTGGCCATGCCCAGACACGGCTCCTTAAACAGCATTCTAAGCAGTTATTACCAGTTAACTGACTGGAGTAAACACCAGAAATTAAAACCTATTGGACATCTTTTGTCCAGATAATTAAATTCAACTCTATGATTTCATCATGAGAAATGCCGGACTGGAAGAAACACAAACTGGAATCAAGATTGCCGGGAGAAATATCAATAACCTCAGATATGCAGATGACACCACCCTTATGGCAGAAAGTGAAGAGGAACTCAAAAGCCTCTTGATGAAAGTGAAAGTGGAGAGTGAAAAAAACTTCTACTTCACACCATGAAAGAATA
>NW_011495033.1:13930997-13986234 GCF_000754665.1 Bison bison bison | reverse complement strand
AAAAGCAGAGACATTACTTTGCCAACAAATGTCGTTCGTCTAGTTAAGACTATGGTTTTTCCTGTGGTCATGTATGGATGTGAGAGTTGGACTGTGAAGAAGGCTGAGCGCCGAAGAATTGATGCTTTTGAACTGTGGTGTTGGAGAAGACTCTTGAGAGTCCCTTGGACTGCAAGGAGATCCAACCAGTCCATTGTGAAGGAGATCAGCCCTGGGATTTCTTTGGAAAGAATGATGCTGAGGCTGAAACTCCAGTACTTTGGCCACCTCATGCGAAGAGTTGGCTCATTGGAAAGGACTCTGATGCTGGGAGGGATTGGGGGCAGGAGGAGAAGGGGACGACAGAGGATGAGATGGCTGGATGGCATCACTGACTTGATGGACGTGAGTCTGAGTGAACTCTGGGAGTTGGTGATGGCAAGAGTCGGACACAACTGAGCGACTGATCTGATCTGATCTGATGATTTCATCTACATTAAGCTATCTTTTCTTTCAAAAGCCCCCAACTTTGCTTAATAGTAAATGAAAATGCTACCAATCTCTTCAATTGGCTGTTCAGGATCTTAGTGCCTAGGTTAACAGCTCATATTCTTTTTCCTACCCTAACATGTCTGTAGAGTTTTACACATCAGCGACAGAGGCTCTCAATTAGAAAGATTCTTATACTAAATGAGAAGAGGGTGGAGAATGAAGGACCAGGAATGAAGGTTAGGCCTACCCAAGCTAATCATCCCAACTGAAGAAAAGGAGAATGAAAAAACAGTCACTGGTATAGATGCTTTCTAGATTTCTCAGTCTCATTAGTTCTTATAGGAACCAGCAGAACTGATAGATATAATGTTAGCAAGTTTTTTCTTCTGCTGTTGCTACATAATCCAAGAAAGCATGCCCCTTCACTAACCATGTCAATTCCACATGCTCATCTTAAAATAAAAGGAGATAAGAGATCTTATACTTCAGGGAATCAAGAAAATCTCATTCTTTATCAATAGTTCACACTGCTGAATTTCAAAATGAGAGTTACTGGGGATTTATCTTTCAATGAGAAATTCAGAATTAAAATTCTACAAATCCAGCCAATCAACAGAAAGCATTACCTCCAGGTCTGTTTCCTTTTGCAGTTCTTGTATCAAGGTCATAGTCTTATTGAAAGTAGCACAAATGCGGCTCTTAGTCTCTTTCTGCTCCACAGCAATTGGTTTAAAGCGAACATGCAAAGTTTGATATCGAGACTTTATTGCTGACAATTCCTTTAAAAGTGTAACTGGATTTTTCTACATTAGGAAAAAAATTAATATATATTAAATCTGGAAAGGAAAAATAAAGCTTATTTTTAGAATTAAAATATATACAACACATACTACCATCCATTTAATAGAACACTATAAAAAATTATCTAACTATGTGACAGAATGGGAGGAAGGAAAGAAAGAGAGAAGTATAAGACCTAGATACTATTCTCAAGGAATTTAAAGCCTAGGTACAGAAATAACCCTTCTCACATACACACACACACAAAATAGCAATATTAAACAGCAAATAATGCCACATTAGATACATAATATTTGATGTATAGTTCATAATAATTACACAGTACTTCTAAGACACAATCCTAAATGTTATTCAGAAGGTATTGAAGGAACTATTTTGATTTGTTCTTATAGAAAAGATAACTTGAAACCACTTATCATAAAATTCTTAAATACACTGTCACAGGGCTAAAGTATGTATGAGTACCAATTCAAGGTGTACCTCACTATACAAAATGCATGCCAACTCAAGCAACTGTGTTTATAAATTATGTTAGTTTTTCAAATTAATTTTCAATGTAAATAACCACTGTTCCATAAAAGACATTTCAACTGTGACAGTTCAAAAGTGACGTTTCTGCCACTTAATGATTATTCTCATTCCTTCGTGGTTCTTTGGCAAACTCTCCAATACTAGGTATTCCAAACTTTCTCCATTCCTACCAGTTCCCATCCACTCATTCTTGGCAGAACATCTCACCCCATATACTTTACTGAGAAGACAGAAAACACCTGGGAGTTTCTATTCCTGCCTTTTCACCTGAAAATGAAAACATCTAATCTGATCCTTACTCAGCTCCTAACACTACCACTATTATTGTCTCCTCCCCATATCCTCCAGAACCTTAACATTCCTATATTTCAATAACCTTTTCACATTTCCCTTTATACAGACTTCCAGTATACATAGATTGTCCCTACAATGAGGGGAAAATAACTCCTCTTGACTCTTGCTTCAAAACTAGTGTCATTTTTCTTACTCCATTTGCCACCAACCTTCTAGGTCCTATAATAATATACTTCCTCAGTTTAATAGCCCATAGACTAATCCTTTGCCAAATTATTTTAAACAATCAAAAAGTCAGACCTGTCCTATAAATTTTTTAAACGTTTTATTTTCTATTGGGGTGCAGCCAATTAACAATGTTGTCATAATTTCCGGTGAACAGTCATACATATACATGTATCCATTCTCCCCGCAAACGCCCCCCACCCATCCAGGCTGACACATAACACTGAGCAGAGTTTCATGTGCTATACAGTAGGTCCTTGTGGGTTATCCATTTTAAACATAGCAGTGTATACAAGTCCATTCCAAACTCCCTAACCATCCCTTCCGCCCATGCTTCCCCTTGGCAACCATAAGTTTGTTCTCTAAGTCTGTGTATCTGTTTATGTTTTATAAATAAGTTCACTTATGTCTTTTTAGATTCCATATATAAGGGATGTCATCAGATATTTCTTCTTCTCTGACTTACTTCCCTCAATACGACAATCTCTAGGTCCATCCATGTTGCTGCAAATAGCATCATTTCATTCTTCTTGATGACCAAGTAATATTCTATTGTATGTATGTACCATATCTTCTTTATCCATTCCTCTGTCCATGGGCATTTTGGTTGCTTCTGTCTTGACTACTGTAAACAGTGCTGCAATGAACCCTGGGGTGCATGTATCCTTTGGATTATGTTTTTCTCTGGACATATGCCCAGGAGTGGGATTGCAGGGTCATATGGGAGATCTATTTTTAGTTTATTAAGGAACCTCCATACTGTTCTCCATAGTGACTGTACCAATTTACATTCCCACCGATAGTTAGGAGGGTTACCTTCTTTCCACACCCTATAACAATCAAAAAGTCAGACTTGCCCTGTAATTTTGATATCTCTCTTTTTGACTCTCCTTATTTCCTTCCTATTCTAATCTTAAAATGAACTCTTGATTTGCACAGAACTATACTATCTTGATTATTGTCTCACTATTCAAATATTTCCTTTGTGGACCCTACCTTATGGCTACAGGCAGAGGCTCAGTTCATGGCCCTCTACTCCTTTCTTCCTTGGAGATATTTTGCTAAGCTTTTGATGATGGAAATGATAAATAAAGATAATTCTAACAGGAATGAATCAGAACAAAAAATCTAATTTAAAGACTGTTAATTCTACAAATAGTGATCAAGACTACACCATGAGCAGTAGAGGTAGGAAAAGGACAGAAAAGCAATATTATTAAAGAAAAGTTAAGAAAACTTAGTAGTACGTTTGATAGGGGCAAAGAAATAATAGATGACACCAAATGTGTAGTCTGGAAAATTGTGTGTATGAGGTAACTAGAGTAGTAAAGTTCACAGAGACAGAAGGTAGAATGGTTGTTGCCAGGGGTTGGGAAGAGGGGGAAATGGGGAGTTATTATTTAATGGATGCAGTTTCAATTTGGAAAGACGAAATCATGTTCTGGAGATGGATGGTAGTGATAGCTGCACAATGATATAAATGTACTAAAACCACGGAACTGCACACTTTGAAATGGAAAAAATGATGAATTTCCTCTTACATATTTTACAACTTTTTTAAAAAACCCAAAAAACTGAGAATGTATAATAGTACAACTGCTTTGGAAAACAATGTAGTAGTTCCTCAAAATATTAAATATAGGGTTACCATGTGCCCAGGAATTCCACTCTTAGGCATATACCCAAGTGAAATGAAATCAAACGTCCATACAAAAACTTGTACATGAATGCTTATGGGAATATGATCATAATAGCCAAAAGGAAACAACCAAACTATTAACTGATCAAATAAATAAGAAAATGTGGTATGGCCATACAATGAAATATTATTCAGCAGCAAAAAGAAATGAAGTACTGATTCATGCTACAACCAGGATGAGCCTTTAAACATGTTAAGTGATATCCAGAAAAGATGAAAACTCTAATTTGAAAAGATACATGCACCCCAATGTTCACAGCAGCACTATGTACAATAGTCAAGACGTGGAAGCAACTTAAATATCCATCAGTAGATGAATCGATAAAGAAGATGTGGTATACAATGGAGAAAAGACAGTCTCTTCAGCAAGTGGTGTTGGGAAAGCTGGACAGCTGCATGTAAATCAATGAACTTAGAACACTCCCTCACACCATACACAAAAATAAACTCAACATGGCTTAAAGACTTAAATATAAGACACGACACCATAAAACTCCTAGAAGAGAATAGAGGCAAGCCATTCTCTGACATAAAATCATACCACTGTTTCCTTAGGTCAGTCTCCCAAGTCAGTGGAAATAAAAGCAAAAATAAACAAATGGTACCTACTCAAACTTATTAGCTTTTGTACAGCAAAGGAAATCATAAACAAAACAAAAAGACATTCTATAGAATGGGAGAAAATATTTGCAAACAATAGGACCAACAAGGGCTTAATTGTTGCCAAAATACATAAACAACTCATACAACTCAATATCAAACAAAACCCAGTCAGAAAATAGGCAGAAGACTGAAATAGACATTTCTGCAAAGAAGAAATACAGATGGCCAAGAGGCACATGAAAAGATGCTCCACATCACTAATTATTAGAGAAATGCAAATCAAAACTACAACGAGGTATCACCTCACACTGGTCAGAATGGCCATCATTAAAAAGTCTATGAATAATAAATGCTGGAGAGGATATGGAGAGAAAAGATCCTCCTACGCTGTTGGTAGGAATGTAAATTGGTGTAGCCACTATGGAGAACAGTATCGAAGTTCCTCAAAGAACTAAAAATAGTTATTATATAATCCAGCAATCCCACTCCTAGGCGTATATCTGGAGAAAACTCCAATTTGAAAAGATAAATGCACCCCAATATTCACTGACTATTTACAATAGCTAAGACATAAAGGCAACCTAAATGTCCATCCACGGATGAATGCATAAAGATGTGGTATATGTATACAATGGACTACCACTCATCTATAAAACAGAATGAAATATTCCGTCTGCAGCAACATGGATGCATCTGTAGATTTTCACACTAAGTGAAGTCAGAAAGAGAAAGACAAACATCATACAATATCACTTACATGTGGAACTATACTTGATAACTTCCAAATAAATGAAGTTATTTACAAAACAGAAACAGACCCACAGATGTGGAAAATCAGTTTATGCTTACCAAAGGCGAAATGGGGTGAGAGAGGGATAAACTGGGAATCTGGGATTAACAGATACATACTATTATGTATGTATTATGTATTCAACAGTACGTGAACCGTGAACTTCCAGATGTTCCAGCTAGATTTAGAAAAGGCAGAGGAATCAGATATCAAATCCGTTGGATCATCGAAAAAGCAAGAGAGTTCAAGGAAAACATCTACTTCTGCTTTATTGACTATGCCAAAGCCTTTGACTGTGTGGATCACAACAAACTATGCAAAATTTTTACAGAAACGGGAATACCAGACCACCTTACCTGCCTCCTGAGAAATCTGTATGCAGGTCAAGAAGCAACAGTTAGAACCAGACATGGAACAGACTGGTTCCAAATTGGAAAAGGAGTACTTCATGGCTGTATATTGTCACTCTGCTTATTTAACTTATATGCAGAGTACATCATGAGAAACGCTGGGCTGGATGAAGCACAAGCTGGAATCAAGATAGCAGGCAGAAATATCAATAACCTCAGATATGCAGATGACACCACCCTTATGGCAGAAAGTGAAGAACTAAAGAGCCTCTTGATGATAGTGAAAGAAAAGAGTGAAAAAGTTGGCTTAAAACATTCAAAAAACTAAGATCATGGCATCCGGTCCCATCACTTCATGGCAAATAGATGGGGAAACAATGGAAACAGTAAAAGACTTTATTTTCTTGGCCTCCAGAATCACTGCAGATGGTGACTGCAACCACAAAATTAAAAGACGCTTGCTCCTTGAAAGAAAAGCTATCACCAACCTAGACAGCATATTAAATAGCAGAGACATCACTTTGCTGACAAAGGTCCGTCTAGTCAAAGCTATGGTTTTTCCAGTAGTCATGTGAGAGTTGGACTATAAAGAAAGCTGAACACCAAAGAATTGATGTTTTTGAACTGTGGCATTGGAGAAGACTCTTGAGAGTCCCTTGGACTGCAAGATCAAACCAGTCAATCTTTAAGGAAATCAGTCCTGAATATTCATTCAAAGGACTGATTAATGCTCAAGCTGAAACTCCAGTACTGTGATCACCTGATGTGAAGAACTGACTCACTGGATAAGACCCTGATGCTGGAAAAGACAGAAGGCAGGAGGAGGAAAAGGGGACGACAGAAGATGAGGTGGTTGGATGGCATCACTGACTCTCTATGGACATGAGTTTGAGCTAGTTCCAGGAGCTGGTGATGGACAGGGAAGCCTGGCGTGCTGCAGTCCACGGGGTCACAAAGAGTCGGACATGACTGAGTGACTGAACTCACTGACTGACTTATGTATAAAATAGATAAACAACAGGATCAACTGTATAGCACAGGGAACTATACTCGATATCTTGTAATAACCTATAATGGAAAAGAATTTGAAATATATATATACACACAGACACATATTTTTGTGTGTATAACTGAATCACTTTGCTCTCTACCTGAAAAACTGTAAATCAAATATATTTCAATTTTTAAATAAAATGCTAAACCAGATATAAAAGGCCACATATTGTGTGATTCTGTTTATATGAAATGTTCAGACAGCAAATCTGTAGGACAGGAAGTAGATTAGTAGTTGCTAGAAGCTGGCCAGGGGAGGGGGAAGTGGTTGTTAATGGGGAGAAACAGCTAATAGGTATGGGTTTCTTTCTGAGGTTATGAAAATACTCAAATATTTATTGTGATGATGGCCATACAATATACTAAACTGCTAAAAATTACAATAAACTAAACATACTAAAAACCACTAAATTATCTACTTTAAAAGAGTGAATTCTTTGGTATGTGAATTATAGCTCAGTAAAGCTGTTTTTTGAAAAAAAAGTTGTAGAAGAATAAAACAACTGGAAATGTAATAAAAATGAGAGATAGAAGGTGGGAGAAAAGTGGAAGCCCCAAACGAAATGTCTTCCAGATAGTACTTGAAATACACTGACTCAGATGAGTGCTTTGGCTAATTACCTGGGGTACCACTTGACCAGAATGGGTTGATTTTCTTCAGTAAGAGAGAAAAGAGGGAAGGACAAAGTCAAGTCAATTAAGGAGGTAGAATAGTTAAAACTATACTATAGAATCCTGGCATTCCATTATTTCATGTAAGCAGTAAAAACTGAACATTCACAGTGCTTTCCCAATTTTATTTAAAATTTTATTTTAATTTGAACGTTTACACAATTCCCCCGAAATTTCAATTGTATAATTTTTTTTAAGAAACAGTAAAGTACAATATTTCTTATCTGCTACCAAGTGCTATAAGAGAAAAAAAGAGTACCATAAAGTGATAAATTAATGTTTTACATGCTAAATTAATGTTAACAGACAAGGTTTAAAAATTTCTTTATCTCTATAGGCATCTGTACATGTAGTTATAACTTTATGACTTATAAACAGTATTTCTAGTCAATCTAAACTTAGAATAAGTATATAATTTTATACAGTCTATGTATCATCATCTTCCTCAGAGAATATCATGACAGCTAGGATTTCTCCCCTCTTAGTTAACCACTGCCCTAAAAGTATCTATATTCTTTCACAATTTCAGAGGCTTCCACAGTTGTTTACACATTTAGACTCAATAATTCTTGTTTACAGTTTAAAAATAAAAGAGGAGCCACACATTTCCTTTACTATGAGTATAATCTCTCCAATATTCTGTGACCTAACTTCCAACACAAAAGGATTCTAAGAATGTAATCCTTAATAATGTAAATGTTATACTCTACTATTAGAAATACTACCAGAAAATCTTTTAATAAAATATTCTGTTAAAAAGATATTTCTTTTGCAGATTACCTTGCCTGCTGAATCAGGATAATTAGTCTTGATTTCATATTCCAGCCTGTACTGAATGTAGTCCAGATCAGAGTCAGCTTTCTGGAACTAGAGATCAGCACAGATCATTAGTTCACGAACCAAAAGACATTTCACAAAACATGATACTATAGCTGTTGTTTCTTTTCTCTTTATATTTTTAATATCATATATACTAATTTTGAAAATAGGAAAATAGGAAAGTATATTAAACTTCCATCATCTAGAATACCCATGCTCTACTAAGAACTAACAATGGCTTCAGGAATTACCACCACACTCATCAATTAGGCAGTTTTTCTACCTCTGGAAGGATATGTGGTTTCAAGTTAAAGCACAGAACAAATTTATTTTTAGGGATACTCAGGCTGTTAACACAATTTACAGCCCTATTAACCAAAGAACTATAAATACGTGCCACACAGGCCAGAACTAGAAGGCTTAAAGAGCCATAAGTTACACAAGAAAAGCTACATACAATATAATAATGGCGCAGCAGGCCAAGTAAGCACAATTTATTTAACCTGGGTACTAGCGTGGAACCTTGATCTGCAGTAAACTTCTAAGGGAGAAAAAGGGGGAAAACTGCCATAGGCTGTAAAATACATGTGTGTTCATATGGAAAAGTTGGGAAGCATATATATTATTATTAAAAGTGGTTTATCTCTGAATGTGACATAATCTACAAATTATTCTTAATTTGGGAGAATTCTACATCTTTTACAAGATCTTAAAGCATGTACTGCCTTGAATTTATCAGGGAAACAACCATGGTCCTTTGAGTTTACTCTGAAAGGTAAAACGTGATTTCCTCAGGGAAGGTCTCCCATTTCTAGCCCACAGCTGAGGAGACTGCTTTAGGGACACAGTTCAGACCTGTCTGTCAGCTTAAGCTCTGGACTAAAGATTGATTCTTGAAAATGTAAAGCCTTAATGGGAAGGGTAAAACCAACAAAAAGTAGTTCTTAGATCTAATGAGAAGTGCTATACAGATATTTTTATTATACAAAAAGTAAACCAAGAGTTCTACTTTGGAATGTAGAATAAGAAAAAAAGGTTCTCAGAAGTTAAAATGCTTCTCAAGTCAGAAGCTGTCATTATTGAACAAAGTTCAGAAAGAGATAAACTAAATCTTCCATCACTAATAATTTCTCATCATTGGCCTAAATTTGATCAGAAAACTTCAATTAATAACATTCAATTTTTACAACCAAAAACTTTTAGAGTAGAAATAGAAGGGAAAAAAGTCAGTTTTTGTTTTAAAAAAATTTCCCAGGAATCAGTCTGATTTGCATCTCTAACATCAAGGAGTTGCTGAATCAGAAAAACAAATGTATTAGTTCTTTGCTGCTGCTGCTGCTGCTAAGTCACATCAGTTGTGTCCGACTGTGCGACCCCATAGACGGCAGCCCATCAGGCTTCCCCGTTCCTGGGATTCTCCAGGCAAGAACACTGGAGTGGGTTGCCATTTCCTTCTCCAGTTCTTTGTCTAAAAAGTATTTAAAATGTTTTCCAAAAGTGGAGGCATTTCATTTGTCTTATATACTTGTTACATAAGCTGCCATGATTAAATCTATCAATAATTAGACTTCTTTAAGCATACTATTACTATATATGTATTAATATATGTATATATGTAAAGAAATTCCTGTTGGTATAATTTCCCATATTAAAATATGCTCAAGAATTAACTTTTCCTTCACATGTGGATGGAGAGTAGGGAGAGGAAGTGGGAGGAAGACAAATCAATTAAGCAAAGGCTCTAAGCACTGAAGACCTGATTTAATTGCTGGAATAGACCATAATTCTGTAGCTTTATGTGTAATTTGAGGTCTTATACAACATTCTAAAGCATAACTTTAAATAAAAGATTTTAAAACTAATGTTTTAAACTAACCTAATAGTTACTACAAAATTCTTAGGATTATGGGATTCGTTACTCCATCCAGGGGTACCTTAAAATAGAATCTCTATTCTAGGAGCCCTTAACCTGATATTCTTAAGCCTATATGTTTTTAAACTTGATAGTTTAGCTCTGCTTAAATTTAACTGACATAATCCCATAGTCCATTTTACAAAGTCTTCTCCTCAAGACAGTGGTTTCAGCTATGGCTTCATATAATGCCTGCAGGTCCACAAGGTACTAAAAACCACCGAATAGTACTTTAAAGAAGTGTTCCTTCTCTTAAGTAATTTATATTTTAATAAGATACCAAAGAGTATGCTTCCAATCAACAGCATGATGGAGCCAGCTAAATTTTTAGGAATTCTTGTAAGCCCATTGTTAAACAAGAGCATCACTAAAAATTAAATTATTAAATGTACAATTAAATTATTGAAAAAAAATACATACACAAAACCCCAAATTTCCTAGTTTTACTAATTTTACTCATCTATGCTCTTGAGCCCTATCATATCTATACAGTAGGAATATATCACATGCTACTACTGCATGTCTTTCCAGCTCCATTTTCTGTGACATCCTGCTGGTAACCTGAAATCAGATAGGGTGGAAAAATACACAACAGGAAAGCTGGCAAATGCTAAAATTCAGGACTTCCCACTTTCACACAACTGCTGCATTTATATGTACATCACTGCTTCCAAAAAGTCTTTAAAATTTTCTTCCATTTCCCCTTTAAGTAATATGCCCATACTTTTATTTGGAAAATATTTCAGAGAACAAACAGAATTTTAAACAGATTTTTAAAGACAGGGGGTGCAGGGAATAGGGGGTCATTGTTTAACATATGCAGAGTTTGTTTAGCAATGATGAAGCTCTGGAGATGGGCGGTGGCGATGGTTGCACAATGAGAATGTACATAGGCTGCTGAGTTCTATTTTGAGTCCACATTTTAAGTGGTTAAAATGGTAAATTTTATGTTATATGTATTTAACCACAATTTAAAACCTTTTGTTTTGGTTTTTGGTCGCGCCTTATGGCATGTAGATGTGGGGTCTTCCTAGACCAGGGATAGAACCAGTGCTCCCTGCAGTGGCAGCGTGGACCTTCACCACTGGACTGCCAGCTAAGTCCAAAACCTCTTTTTAAAATATAGGAGAAACAACGGTTTGAGTAGAATGTTACCCTCCTTGAAGAACTGAAGAGAATATTTTGTGATAATACCTAGGGGAAGTATTTACTTATTAGCAAGTCAGTGGACTATTGCTTGTGAAGTGAAAGTCGCTCAGTCGTGTCCCACTCTTTGCAATCCCATACAGTCCATGGAATTCTCTAGGCCAGTATACTGGAGTGGGTAGCCTTTCCCTTCTCCAGGGGATCTTCCCAACCCAGGGATCAAACCCAGGTCTCCTGCATTGCAGGCAGATTTTTTACCAGCTAAGCCACAACGAAAGCCCAGGGTATAGATTAAACAGGGACAAAAAAGGAAAAAGGATGTCAATGCAATGTTGAGAAACAGAGAAACAGTGAAGATTCTCTCATCTGAACCCTTCATTTTATAAACAAAGAAGACAGTCTAAGTGACTTCCCTCTACTTCTATTTTCATTACTCTTGTTTTTATGTAGTTAGACCAAAGTTATATATGACATCAAAGCCAAAGAGAATCACACAGATGGGGGGAAAACCAACATTAAATGGAAAGTTGGTTTTTTTTTGTTTTAAATCTGCACTTAGTCCATTAAAAAATTCTCTCTGAATACAACCTGCTAGTACGGTACTGAAAAAAAGAAAATAAGAGGATTGAGATACGTGGCAGAAATTCTAGCCCTGGTCTCACTAACAGTTATGTGGCCTCCAGTATCTTCTGTCTCTCTGAGTCTCTCCTATTAAATGAGTTGGAAATCTACTCCCTTCCAACAATAAAATTCTATTATTTCATTATACTACAATAAAACAAGGTTTAATTTATCAAAATGTTAAAATTAAGAAAAGTGTTTCTTCTAATATATAAAAATTTGACATTTGAGTTTCAGATTTTAATGTCTGTATTAAAAACTAGCTTCTACTATTTTATTCCTAAACGAAAATGACTGTTGCTTCCGTTTCAGCTACATTGTTTCTGCAACATGCCCATTGTTCTTCCCAAACACCAAAACCCTATAAGCAATATTGCACTACTCAGAGCTATTTACACAGCAGAGACAATATCGATAGGGTTCTAGGATCTGGTAATAAACAGGGAAATTTTCAGTTACACTGTAGGAAATTTACTAACCAATTATGACAGCCTCCGAAACTCATTAGTGTCTCATTAATAGAACAAAATGATATTGCTGAACTTCATTCACAACCCTCCTCAGTTATAGATTAGCTTCTGGGAAGCCTTGAAAAACAGCGTAGTTGCTATTTAATTAGTTTTAGCTATCTGTCTTATTTTTAGACATATTAGAATATTTAAAATAAAACGTGAATTTTTTTTAAAGCCCAAGACATTCATATTTCATATTCACAGTTTTCCTCTAACTCAGTAATAAAAATAAATGGGAAAAGTTTTATATTAATCCCAAAAGTGGTAAATAAAAATAGGCAATTTAGCTAGGAAAAGTCCATGGAAATCAATGTTAAAGCCCCAAAGACAACCAAATTACATCCTGACAATTGGATATCCTTGGAAACAGACTGTGGTTGTACAGAAGAAACCATACGAATAAGTAAAAGAACAATTTAGGAAATAATTTAGAGTTTTAAAGAGCATGCCCCGTATTTCACAAGTATATAACATTCTGTAGTACTGGTTTTTATATCCAGCTTAAGGCTTTAGATAAAAGGCACACTATATTACATACCACTAAAATATTTCACAGCAGGATACAACTGCAGTACAGTTTAAAAAATATTTCCTCTTTACAAGCAACCCACAGATTCCCACTGCCACAATAATGCTCCCTTTCAGAAGGACCAGCTCCAAACACATCCTCTTGTGAGAAAGCCTGTCTCAACAGTATCAAAACACAGGAAAACGAAGGTTCTTGCCTTCGTTGGTAAGAGGAGTTGGTAGAGGTATATTCTGGACTCAGTAGCTGAGCTTAGAAATACATTTTCCTTAGACACGTTTTAAGGGAGAATTAGCTATCTTAATACTCCTAGATCCAGGTTAGCTGTATTATCAACCAAAGAATCTACTTAAAGCATGCCTTTCCTTACATTCTCCTCTCTCCAATAAATTTAGAAACACCTTTATCTACTTTCATTTTTCTTTTCATGGTTAAGGCTTCTCGTTTCATGTCATATATTACAATCATTTGTTTGCATGGTAGTATCCCCATTTTGATTTCAAGTCTCTTGCTGACAAGACCCTTGTCTTTCCACTTTTATATCCTGAGTTTCTAACATACAGACTAATGTTCAATGACAAAAGGGAACAGATTAAAGTTCACTCACTTGAAAGAATAGCCTGGGAATCCAACCACCCTCTAAAGCCTGTTTTAAGAAGAAATATTTCAAGCTCTTAGCAAGTTGAGGGCCACTTCTAATGTCTACATAATCACAATTGTTTTGTTGTATATTTCTGCTAGAGAGCTATTATCCAGTCTCTTCCAGACAGAACAAACACATGTCTATGCTTGTCTGAAACAGAGAAGCAGCAATAGCAATATGCACAAGCACCCAGTTACAGACATGTTGTTTCAGGCAAATAACAATATCAAGGCAGAAGAAAGCGTGAAGTTTCAGGCGCATCAGTTCCTATTCTGCAGGTTTTTATGGGACAATTATGACGGTAGTACACATAAGGCTGATTTTATCAGTTAAAGTATTCTATTGAATTTTTTTTAAGTTTTCAGAATCTTAGGTTATTTATGTTAACTGTGCTATGGACATATACTGGACTACAAGGAACAGATTTTCATAATATATAGAATGAACCTGGTTTAGAAAAAACAGTTAAAAATACACCTACAACAGAAGCTAGAATATACAACAGTCTTTTTCTTAAATTATTTATTGTTTGGATGTGGTGGGTCTTTTGTTGCTGTACTCGGGCTTTCTCTAGTTGAGGCAAGTGGGGACTACCCTTCCTTGCAGGGTGCTGGCTTCTCATTGCGGTGGCTTCTCTTGCTGCAGAGCCCAGGCTCTAGGCACACAGGCTTCGGTAGTTGTAGCACGTGGGCTCAGAAGTTGTGGCACACGGGCTTAGCTGCTCCTCGGGATGCGGAATCTTCCCAGACCAGGGCTCAAACCCAAGTCCCCTGTGGATTCTTAAACCACAGGATCACCAAGGAAGCCCCTACAACACAGTCTTAATTGTCATGGAATTGTTGGGTCTTTCTCTCCTTTTGCATACCTGTCTTCTAATTAAATTACAATGAATATGTATTACACGTATAATAACTATTTTTTTAAGTGTAACAGCTCAGTGGTAAAGGATCCGCCTGCCATGGCAGAAGCCGTAGGGTTGGATCCCTGGATTAGGAAGATCTCCGGGAGAAGACAGTGGCAACCCACTCCAGTATTCTTGCCTGGAGAATCCCGTGGACAGAGGAGCTGGCTTAGAGTCCTTGCAGACACAAAGAGTTGGACACGATGGAGTGACTAAACATGCACGCACTCACATTCTGCATACTGTCACTCTTCACTTAAAGATCATTAGTTTCTCAGTGCCTGTGAAATTACTTTCAACTCTTAGTATGATTCTTCACAAAAAATTAACATTCTCTCCATATGTACATGTATAACTGATTCACTTTGCTGTACAGGGGAAACTAACGCAACACTGTAAATCAATAAATACTCCAATAAAATTTTTAAAAATTTAAATTTTCTCACTGAAACTTCATATTTTACACCGCAGCCACACTGAATTTCACTGCTTTTTTTTTTTTTTTTGGTTAATTTATGTTTTTCAATCATTTTATGTTGTTTTACTTTGGCTGCTCTGGGTCTGCCTTGTGGAACAAGGGTTCTAGAGCTTGGGAGCTTCTCTGGTTGCTGTGGGCAGAATGCCTTAGTTGTCCTGCAGCATGTAGGATCTCAGTTCCCTGACCAGGGATGGAACCTGCGTCTCCTGCATTGGAAGGCAGATTCTTAACCACTGGTCTACCTGGAAGTTGCCTTACTGTTATTTTTAAAAATCATTACTCTCTAGCAGCACCTGGTAAATAGCATGCTCTTCAGTTCAGTTCAGTTGCTCAGTCGTGTCTGACTCTTTGCGACCCCATGGACTGCAGCACACCAGGCTTCCCTCTCCATCACCAATTCCTGGAGCTTACTCAAACTCATGTCCATCGAGTCGGTGATGTCTTAAATACATATTTATATGTAATATATAGAGAATAATATTGTGTAATGGGGTATAATATTGTTTTATATGTATATATCAAATATTCATGATATACTGTCTTCAGAGTATAAAGTCAGAATGTCATCAAATATGACAAAACAGGTACATTGCTAAATTGCAGACCACAATTAGAATAATGTAAATACCTACAGCAAAAACTTAGTATAATCTTGAGGGAATACATCTTTGGTAGCAATTTTTACACAATCTGTATAAAAGGATGCAAGATTAATGATGTCTCATCATTTAATGTCAAATCATTTGAACCTCTGAATAGCAGATATCCCGTGATCTTATTGGGGCAAGGTTCTATAAATCCCCACTTGATATTTGGCAATTTTATGGATCTGTCTACATTATTCTGGTGAGATGAAGCTCCTTGAAGGATCCATAGCCTAAAGAAAAATAAATGAATAACTGTCACTGTAAAAATGTAGCTTGTCTTAGTGTCAACGATAAGGCAACAAAGTAGATTGCCAACTAAACGGAACCTGTGAACTCCTAAAGATTGGGGCCGAGGGGCTGAGTGCAGTATGTATGTTAAGTTCCAAGAGATAATCTGCTTTTTTTTTTTAATTAAAAATATGCTAAGCATATTGCCTGAACACATAAAAAGCAAGATAACTATCCCTTCCTTTTCTTTTTAACTTTGATTTACAAACTCTTCTTGAAAACTTTTATCGTTAAGTATAGCTGATTTACAATGTTATGGTAGTTTCAGGTATACAGCAAAGTGAATCAGTTATACATATATTCACTTTATTTTTAGATTATTTTCCCATCTAGGCCATTACAAAGTATTGAGTAGAGTTCCCCCTGCTATACAGCAAATTCTTATTAGTTATCTATTTTATATATTATAGTGTGTATATGACAATCCCAATCTCTCAGTTTATCGCTTCCCTCTACCCTATCCCCTGGTAACCGTAAGTTTGTCATCTACATCTGTGATGACTTCTAGTAAATTGTAGTCGTAAATTGTCCCTTCCCCAGGGAATAAAACAAAGGTTAAATCTGGATTTCTGAAAGTTTTCATGACAAATATGCTTTTATATAAGAGAGGAATCTCTTTTGAAGTTATCTTCTACCTCCTCCCACTCACCCAATACAAATATATTTGTCTGTATTATCTATGTACTGGGCTAAAAGACTGTAGAAGACAGAGATTATATTTGTTCAGACACAGCATCTTGTGCTTCTTGCTTCATGCAGATTTTTTGTGATTTATGTCTCTCCTGATGGCTCATATATTAACCTTTGCTTAGCACAGTTCCTCATACACAGTAGATATAAGAAGTCATAACTGGTAATTATTTGACCAATAAATATGATAATCTAATGTACTCTGTTCATAACTGTATGAAAATGCATTCTGAAAGGGTGTTTGATACATAAAATACAAGACACTCAGTTAAACCTGAATCTCAGATAAACAATAAAAAAAATTTTCTAAGTACATCCCATGCAATATCTGGACATAACTATACTAAAAAATTTCCTATTGCCTATTTGAAATTCAAATTTAACGGGGCATCTTTTCTTTTTTCTTTGGCCAGACAGCTTGTAGGATTTCAGTTTTCAACCAGAGATTGAATCCAGGACCTTACACAGAATCTTTTTTTTTTTTTTTAATTGAAGGATAATTGCTTTACAGAATTTTGTTGTTTTCTGTCAAACCGCAACATGAATCAACCATAGGTATACAAATATCCCCTCCCTTTTGAACTTCCCTCCCATCTCCCTCCCCATCCCACCCCTCTAGGTTGATACAGAGCTCCTGTTTGAGTTTCCTGAGCCATACAGCAAATTCCCGTTGGCTATCTATTTTCCATACAGTAATATGTTTCCATGTTACTCTTTCCATGCATCTCACCCTCTCCTCCCCTCTCCCTGCGTCCATAAGTCTATTCTCTATGTCTGTTTCTCCTTTGCTGCCCTGCAAATAAATTCTTCAGTATCATTTTTCTAGATTCCGTATATATGTTAGAATACAATATTTATCTTTCTCTTTCTGACTTACTTCACTCTGTATAATAGGTTCTAGGTTCATCCACTTCATTAGAACTGACTCAAATGCATTCCTTTTTATGGCTGAGTAATACTCCATTGTGTATATGTACCACTTCTTTATCCATTCATCTGTCGATGGGCATCTAGGTTTCTTCCATGTTCTAGCTACTGTAAACAGTGCTGCAATGAACAATGGGATACATGTGTCTCTTAATTTTGGTTTCCTCAGGGTATATGCCTAGGAGTGGGATTGCTGGGTCATTATGGTGCTTTTATTCCTAGTTTTTTAAGGAATCTCCATGCCGTCTTCCATAGCAGCTGTATCAATTTACATTCCCACCAACAGTGCAAGAGCGTTCCCTTTTGTCCAACCCTCTCTAGCATTTATTGTTTGTAGACTTTTGGATGTTGACCATTCTGACCTTTGTGAGGTAATATCTCATCGTAGTTTTGATTTGCATTTCTCTAATAATGAGCGATGTTGAGTATAGATTCTGTGTGGCTTTGGAGAAATGTCTGTTTCCCAGTTTTTGACTGGGTTGTTTGTTTTTCTGGTATTGAGTTGTATAAGCTGCTTATATATTTCAGAAATTAATCCTTTGTCAGTTATTTCATTTGGAGAGCACGGAATCTTAACCACTGGCCCACCAGGAATTCCCAGACAATTTATATTTTCATTTACTAAGCCTGACAACCCTAAATTGAGGTATCCCTAAATGTCATCAAGCTCAGGACCAGAAAGAGAAACTTGCACAGCACCATCCCTTTACATGCTTTATCCTTGGTTACTCATTAAGGTCAAACACAATGTTTCTTTTACTCATGAGATAATATTAACACACAGCTAGACTACACTGCAGAAGGGAATGGCACCCCACTCCAGTGTTCTCACCTGGAGAATCCCATGGATGGAGGAGCCTGGTAGGCTACAGTCCATGGGGTCGCTAAGAGTCGGACACGACTGAGCGACTTCACTTTCACTTTTCACTTTCCTGCATTGGAGAAGGAAATGGCAACCCACTCCAGTGTTCTTGCCTGGAGAATCCCAGGGACGGGGGAGCCTGCTGGGCTGCTGTCCGTGGGGTCGCACAGAGTCGGACACGACTGAAGCAACTTGGCAGCAGCAGCAGACTACACTGCTAAAAATGGATGAGACAACATGCTAGCAAAAGAATATAGTAAGTTTTAAAATTCAAATGGCAGCCTAGATTAAAGCAACACACTTCAAAACTGTGGAACCTGAAACTCAGTGGCTTAAAAACAACTATAATTTATTCTCATGAATCTGCCGCTTGACTTGGGTTCAGGAGCTCTAGGCTGGGCTGAGTTGATGACTCTCTTCCTGACTGTAGTTCTGTGAGTTGCCTGGTAAGATTTCACTCCAGGTCACACATCCTCCTTGAACAGGCCTTATAAATAAATAGGGCAATAAAGACTACAGAACACAAAAATCAATATATAATGATTTGGTCAGAAGTCACTAAATTTCCCTCTAATTTACCCAAAACCAGAGACGTTTATATGGAAAATTTTTTAAAATTAAGGAACATAGGTTCATGATTACTACAGAACATGAATATTTATAATAATTTTAGATGTTTAGGAATGTTATAGAGTATGGTGAAGGTTTTCAACGTAATAGCTAGAATTTATTTTACTGGTTCTTCATCTCAACCCTCTTGCTCCCCATTTCAACCATCTCAACACTACTGAACCACGGGCAGCTTCCCCCCATGTGGGTAGCACCTGTGGACTTGAACACGCACTGTTTCCTTTGCCTGGAACATTTCCTGTTTCCTTCGCTGGCTAATCCCTACTCACCCTTCCAGTCTCAGATTATATCTTACCTCTAACAAGAAGCCTTCCCCAGGTTAGGTGCCTCTTTCCAATGTACCTCCCGGAACTAGAACTACTGAGCCCATGTGCTGCGACTCCTGTAGCCCACACCCCTATGCTCCACAACTGTGAGAAGCCGCCACGTGCGGCAAGAGAGAAAGCTCATGCAAAGCAATGGAGACCAGTACAGTCAATAATAAATAGACAAATAAAAATTTGGAAAAATGAGAACAAAACAATGAACCAAGGACTTTTAAAATGCTATACATTAAGATAAATTAGAAGTATAACCTTCTGAAATTAATTAAGAATAAATTTTATCTAGGATATTCTTTTTAAAAAATATTTCTTTATTCATTTGGCTGCACCAGGTCTTAGTCGCAAGGCATAGACTCATCAATCTTTGTTGCGGTATATAGTATCTTTAATTTCAGCATGTGGGATTTAGTTCCCTGACCAGGGATCAAACTCAGACCCACTGCATTGAGAGTGCAGAATCGTTGCCTCTGGATCACCAGGGAAGTCCGTATCTGGGATATTCTTAATGATGAATCTTTGCTTATGTTTGACTAACAAAGTTTTTTGTTTGTTTTAAAACTTTTACTTTGCTCCAAGGAAGAAGAAAAGTTTTCAAATTAGCAGTTTTGTCTTTTAGTCCCTCCCCAGGTAATATCTTTCATTATTAAAATATACAAAATTCTGGGACTTCCCTGGAGGTCCACTGGTTAAGACTCTGCACTTGCACTGCAGGGGGCACAGGTTCAGTCCCACATGCCAGGCAGCATAAGACAAACAAACAAAACACAAACTTCTACCCGCTGCTCTAAGAGCGCACTAGTGAATAGCAGGAAATTAAAACCAAAGAAGAGGAAAACGGCTACACTTGAAGCCAGGTAAGGTAATTCAGAAAGAGATTTTATAAATAAAATTTAGAATTAAGTGGTTTTATGTGAGCAATCGTGTTCTTCATCCCCTACAAATAATGTCCTTGTATTCATCCCTATCATCTCAGGTATCTTTCTTTCCTGTTATCTATTCTCCTAGCCATCTTTTAAGGATATTTGCTTAACACCTTAATTTTTTTCTGAAATTCAATGTATTTACAACACACATTATATAATTACTGTTCTTGTTCTACTTTTAAGATACAGAACACCAAGAGAAATCACACTAGGCTATAAAAGAAATTAAGTAAGACCTGTATCAGAAGGGTATCAGAAGAATGTTCATGTATCAGAAGACTCAATATTGTTAAGACAGTGAGAAAGCAAATAGATAAAATTAAAGGACTTTTGTATTAATACAAAGACAAAACTCAATTTAAAAGTAGGCAAAAGATTTTAACATATATTCACTAAAGATATACCAACTTCAAATAAGCACATGAAAAGATGTTCAACATCATTAACCATTAAGGAAACACAAATTAGGACTATGATGAGATACCACTACACACTTACTAGAATGGCTAAAATGAAGGCTGACAATATTAACTAAATCTTGGTGAGGATTTGGAGAAACTAGAACCCTAAGACAGAGCTTTGAAAAAGATTTTAGCAGTTTCTTATAAGATCATACTTTTATGATGCTACCCAACAGAAACAAAAACATTATGTCCATAAAAGACTTGAATTATAATGTTTAAACAACTTTATTCATAATAGACAAAATCTGGAAATAACATCACGGGCATAATCTGGTGAACAGATAAATAATTTCTGATATTCTAAACAACAGAATGCTACTCATCAATAAAAATGGTGCAACTACTAATACATACATACAATATGGGTGAATCTTAAAAGCATCATGCTAAGTGCAAAAAGCCAGACACAAAAGACTTGAAGCTTTGTGTATATAATTTCATTTTTATGAACTTCTAGGAAAGGCAAAACTGGAGATTGGTGGTTGCCAGAGAGTTTGGGAGGAGGTTTATTGCAAAGGGTTATAAGAGTAATTTTTATGGCATATCATAACTGTGGCAGTAGTTACATGACTATACATGTGTCAAAACTCATCAAACTGTACAACTAGAACTGTTGAGTTTTACTCTATGTAAATTATATCTCAAACTGATTACGAAAACAGAAGTGATGGATTCACATTTTATTGTATCTCACAATTACAAAAAGAACCTTAAAACATGCATTCTAAAGTTTTAAACTCAAGCATTTACTACTAAACAATACACAAAATTAACACCAATTAAGATGAGGCAGGTTACCAGAGGAAATATACAACAGAGATTGTTTTCATCACTTACTAATTCATCTTCAAACTCAATAAAACCTGAGAGTAGGCAGAACCTATCCAAATCTATAACAGAAAGAATCAAATAACAAAGTACTACGTGTTTAGACAAGTCATAATGACGTTAGCTATAAAATGTGTTCTCTCGATGTGGTTCATAATGCATTACAGTGGTGAATTTTTAATTATTTGAAAACTTATTTTTTCAAATTATTACTTTCTAAAACATATACTCTTGGTAATATAGTTTTAAGCAACACAGGTTACAGTAAATTACTCACAGACACTGAAGATGTAAGGCAAGAATCAAAATTCTGGTGTATGTTCTGCTTTCAGATGCTTTGACAATACTATTGCACTGCTAGCTGTAAAGTACAGTAGTGCAATAAAGTCAGAGCATTCGTTAGCAGTAATAGGTAGGAAAGACATAAAAGCATCCTGCATCAGTTGAAGCTTCAGCGTGAGAAGAATACAAAGAAGGGTTGCCACTTTGGACAGAAGACATCCAAACCCTAAGAATATTTATATCAATGTCAAAAAAAAAAAAAAGACTAGGCTTTAAATATCAAGGTGGTATTTTTTTTACGACTAACCTATGATTAATACTCAAACTGAACCATGCGCAGATATAGAAAGGGATTTTGTAAATAAATCATAAGCTGTATAAGTTACTAACATGGGTGTTGCTAATACCTTAGAACCGGTATTAACAGAACAGCTTATAATTACTACTAAGGCAAAGTTGTGAAAATATTTCTGTTCTGCTGAGAAGTGTTGGTTAGTGCCCCCATAGCAACTGACTGATGAACTGCCACACAAAACAGTAAGATTACCAAAGAAAACAAATGAAAAGTAAATTGTTTCCCAATTTCTATAAACCCAATCTATCTCTCTGGAATCTAAACTACAATACAAAAAGCATTTGCCTATCTCAAGAATTTACAGACTTTCAGGAAATCAATGTCATAAACATGATACTGTTAGCACTACTTAACTGAATGCTATGAAAGGGGATTTTAAAATTTCAGTTAACCCCTAAAACATCTTAAATATAAGATTTCCTTCAAGCTGAGAAAAATCAAAGAGAAAATAATAATGGGAGGAGAAGACTCTTGAGATTTAAGAATCAGATTTCCTTGTATTCTAGCCAATTAACATCCTAACCTTTTAAATGGTAAGAAACCATTCAGATGTCCACCCAGAAATAGAATAATACCATAGTATCATAATACCTTTTGTGCATAATCACTAGCCTTATCACAAAAGAAGGACACTAGACAAATAACACTAAAGCAAAAAGTGAAGGGAAGAAAGTTAGAGAACAAAGATTACCCTACAATGAGCTTATTCCTCCATTAATAATGAGGATTGATGCAAAACACTTTCCATTATTTTTAACCAACCTTCCCTTAAGTGATCCAGGTCATCTACTTGGTTGGATTGAGCCTAAGAAATGAACATAAATTCAGGACAGCTGGAACATGAGTGTCTTGACCTCAAATCCTAGGTCACATTATCTCAGATATTAGAGTATTTCAACTCTGCTAGCCAAGCTTCAGGCTTTTAAAACAGTATTTAAAAATAAATGTTTAATTTTCTGAATCAGGAGTTAAAACCCTGGGGGGGGGGGGGGCGGCGGAGATGAGGATATTTATCTCAAAAATTAAATACTTTTTTTTCAAACTTAGATATATGTATTCTATTTCATTTATTAAATATTCAACATTGATTCCTCAACAAATCCATTATAAAACCAAAAATCAGAGGATTACACAGGAAATCATTTACCTTTGGAATCTTAGAAAATAAACCATTCACAGATAAAACATTTTTTTCTAAAAGCACATGGCAAATCTAAATATGAGCTATCATATTTTATACTACCCAATCAGTACAAAACAATAATAATACAACTATAACAGTTCAAATACAATTTTTAAACAATTTTGTTTCCGTGATTATGGAAACAAAGAATTTGAACAGCAAAAAAAGTTATGACTCAGTTAAAAGGGATTCAAGAAGACTTGCTTTCTTCTCTTTCTCTCATAAAAAGAACTGTAAAAAACTACATCATTCAAACATCTAAAAGTTTAAATTAAGAGTCTGGCTATCTCATAGTTTTCTAAAACCTATTTTTTTCAAGATGTACACATCATTGTTTTCCCCTTAAAATAATGTGTTCAATCTAAACCATGTCCTGTGAGACTATTGACTCTAATGCAAAGTCAGAAAAGACTTCATTGGTACCTCAAAATTAAAAGCCAACTTGAAGGGGAAAAAAAACTGTTAAAAGCACAATTAGTATCATTTAGCTCCTTACAATTAGGCAGAAATATCCATCTGGAGGAGGAAAAAACCAGGATTTTTTTTAAAAGACCGTTAACAATAAGAATTAACAAACTTTTAACTAAAAGTTCATTTATTACAGATTTGGAAAGCTGCATTACATTCTACCTTCTTTGCTGCCAGTTCTCGCCTTCCCAATTTCCACACCCACCCAAAAAAAATCAGAAGCAACTGAAAGCAAATGAAAGTTGGTTTTGTATTAATATATTAGAGGCACTTCAATTCATTATTACATCAGAAGAAAACGATAATAAGATCTATCAAGGTCAAGGTCTCGCATTTTCTGGAGGTGGGAATGGGGGTGAGGATGGTACAGTTTTTCTTCAAAGACCACTACATGTTTTGGATATTAAGGAGATCCAAGGTTGAGCTTGGGGAGGGTAGCACAGGTACAAACGATACTTTAGGATAACGCCAGGGAATGGCAGGGAGAAGAGGAGCGGATTGTGATGGAGATTTTGGCTTTTTTACTTAACCTTGTTATTTTTAACAACAAAAAACGAACAGGAGATCAATCAACGATGGGTGCGTCCTGCAAATTCCACATTTTAAAGGAAACCAGCCCAATCCGAACACTCGTAATGCAGTGGGGGGTGTGGGGGGCGGGGGGTAGACAGAACAAGGGAACTAAGGAAAAAGCGCGGGCGATCAAGCCACTAGTCAACTAACGGGAGAGAGAGCATAAAGAGGACAAGTGAGGGAAGGATCCAAAAGAAAAAACTAGGACAAGCCCTCCAGTTTGGCGCCCTCGAACAAGCCTAGCAGCAGCGGGAGTCCTTTCCAATTATTCGCCCCCGCCCCCTACATTCACAATGAATGAAGCTAGGCAACTCCAGAGCACCGGTGCAATCCACATCCCAATCCCGCCCGCGTTCCAGCAAAGGAGCTCGTGGTTCAGATTCCCAAGGCTCACACCTCTCCCCCACCGAAGGGCCAAACTGGTCTAGGAGCTTCTTCAGCCGCCAAGTTGTGCACGCGAGTAGAGCATCCTTTCTCAGACTTGTTCAGCCTGCTTCGGGCTGAATGTGAACGCTTCAGCCCTAAAGAGATTTCTCTCCGCCCCTCTCGGTGTATTTCCCACCCCACCCTCTATCCCCGCTTTCTCGGACGGTGAAAGACCTCTCCCCTTCTAGGGGCGTTTAGAGACCATTTCTGTCAGGTCTTTTCGGTGGAAATACAGAGAACGCTGTTTGCATCAACCACAGCTCCTCGAAGGGCGCAAAGCTGAGAGCAAGAAACAAGGAATTCCAAAGGCCCCGCACCCTCAGCATCTCCCGCCATTTCCCTCACGAGTTTCCCGGATGTAACCCCTTCCCTCGCGGCGGTTAAAAAGAGACCAGGCGGCGGCGACTCCCTTTGGTGCAGGAGGAGGGAGCTCGAGCCCTAGTCCAGCCTCCTCCGCCCAGGGTTTCCGGCGACTCCAAATCGCGTTCCAACTTGGAGGCCATCGGGGAAAAAATAAACGACCCAGTAGATCTCCTTCACTTCACACTCACCATCAGTTCCAGCTTATCGACCTCCGCCTCCATGTTGAATAGTTGACATTCCTCAGACCGCGGCGGCGCTTAAGCCGCATACCGTACCAGCACTGAGGGTCCCTATTGGACAGCTGTCATTCAACGTCTCGTTCTCATTGGTCCCTCTGCGTCACCTGCGCCCGCCTATTGGAGGCTTGGAAACGCCCCTCCGCATGAAACACCTTTTCCTGTTGGGCAAGGACACAAAACGCCGCAGGAGGATTGGCTCCTGCACCTTTTTTTCCCCATTGGCTGCGGCCGTATCTCGGCGTTTAATTTCACAGCGAGGGTTCTGCAGAGGAGAGCTTGCGATTGGTGCAGTCGGAAGAAGAGCCAACCAATTACACAAAAGCTTCCACAAACAGCAAAGGGGACGTGACACGCCTTTCCTCTGACTTCCCCTCCTCTTCGCTCCCGCCTTCTCCTTATTCATACAAGAAGCGCCTCATTCCTGATTGGCCCGAGCTTCCTGCTGCTTCAGCCAATCACAAGCCAGACTGTGCTCCCGGCACTACACAGAGAGCGAATTGTGGAAAGACCAAGGCTACGATTGGTCCCTCCGCGATAAGGTTTTAATTTTGAATTTTCCTTTATGGCAAGGGAGAGGCCTCTGACGTGACTCCATCGTATCCCCGGACTCTTAAGACTAGTAAGTGCAGGGTTATCTTCCTACGTTACCTGGGCTCGCTTCTCCTGCAGCTAGGTCTGTTGCTGCTGGCGTTCGTAACGGTTTGCAGAGGTGGGAACTTTGGCTGGACTCAGAGAGGAGATGAATCGGAAAAGAGGAGGGTTAAGGATGGGTAAGAAGTGCTCCACCTGACTCGGCTCTAATCAGAGTTATATTTAATTAACGCTTGCAAAACTATGTTTTGGAGCAAAGTATCCGCCTTCCTTTAGCACATTCCTGTGCATGTATTTGCTGCTCAAAATGTGGTTCGCGGACCAACTGCTTGTGCATCACTTGGGTTCTTATTTAAAATGCAGATTATCTGGCTCCACCCAGACCTACTGAATCAGAATATACATTTTAACAAGACCTCCGATTCCTATGCACTTTGAGAAAGTACATTTTTTGACAAGGAGTAATACGGTGTTCCTCGATATAGTCTTAATATCGCCCTATGTTCTGTGAGAGTATCGGCTTTAAAAGTGTGACCTGTTTTCTATGTGCTTAGTACTGTGCTGGGCTAAGCTTTAGGGAGCCGCAGCCTCTTTAGAAAAACAAGACTGGAGCTAACAAATAGCAATGCTGCACAACATAAATAAGCAAGTACCAAAAATAGCCCTGTGGCTTCTCAAGAGGAATCAATTGAACTGATAATGGAAAGTGATTGACTAAAAGTTGTTTGTGGGAATGTAAACACATTTTTCCTTTAAAATGTGTTTTAGTAAGATGTTAAAGAAACGCAATTGTCATTTTTAAACCGAACGAAGGGCTCCTGTGTCTGCAGCGCACAAAGCCAAAAGGCTCCTGTGTCTGCAGAGCAGAAAGCCAAACTGTGACTGGGAGAGTTTGCCGCAAAGTAAGGTTTTTATTATAGGAAGCCAAGCATGGAAGTGGGAGACAAGTCTCAGATTCACTCCAACTTGGTCTCTGAGTTCTGGGTTTTTAAGGGGAAGAACAAAGGAGCTGAGATTAATCATCTTAATTGTCTGCAGTCTAGGGGTCTTGAATCCAGTGGTCTGTGGTCCCTGGGGTCTGTATCAATATAATCGGTAAAAGTCATTTTACCCTGGAAGGTAATTCAGAACAGCAGATGAACAGTGGTGTTTATCTAAAAGTTGTGCCTCAAGGAACCTGACTTTCATTACTTATTGTTGGGCTAGACCAAAAGAGAAACAAGAAAAAGAACAAAAAACCAGGCATTCGTTTTCATTATAAATTAGACATAGGACTTTATTTCAATTTCCATTGCTGCCATGCTTTAAAAGTACCCCCAGACCAAAAGCATTTTTTTGTATCACAGGGTGGAGTTTTAGTAGCAGTGCCTGCTCTTGTGGCGGAGAAGGCAATGGCAACCCACTCCAGTACTCTTGCCTGGAAAATCCCAGGGTTAGCGGAGCCTGGTGGGCTGGAGTCTGTGGGATCGCACAGAGTCGTACACGACTGAAGCGACTTTCTAGCAGCCTTAGCAGCTCTTGTGGAAGAGTGTAATTCTCTCTCTACTATTGATTCCATCTTTGTACTGGAAATACTTTTGGACCCATCCTTTAACCATATGAAGGTGGTATGATTTGAAGAACTAAAAAACTCCTTCACCAAGAGATTTTTCAGAATTGTATTAAAGTGTATTCTTAATCAAAATAGAAAACACTTGCTAGATAGCACATAGCAGGATTTCTTCCATTCATTTATTGAATGCAACATTACTTAATGCCTGCTATACTTTAAATCCCGAGGAAAGAGATGAATAAAATTTATCCTACCCTTGAAATATCTCACAGTCCAGTGGGGTGACAAACGTGTAAGCAAAAACTACAGTGTTATGTAATAAATGTCATAATAAGGGTGTGTAAAAAGGAGTGCTATGGAGGCACAAAAGAGATGATGTAAACATCCAGTAAACATTCCATAAGGACAGGAAATGTTGGTCTTCCTCACAATTGTATCCCCTACCTACCACAGGACCTAGTGGATCATAAACAGTCATATATCATGCACCTAGATACACCAACTGTTATTTTTCTGTATAGGGGTGTGTGTGTAATATATAAAAATTACATAAATTATGTATAAATACATGGTTAGATGGGGCTTCCCAGGTGGCACTAATGGTGAAGAAGCCGCCTGCCAATGCGGGAGACATAAGAGAAGCAGGTTTGATCCCTGGGTCAGGAAGATCTGGAGGAGGGCATGGCAACCCACTCCAGTGTTACTGCCTGCAGAATCCCATGGACAGAGAAGCCTGGCAGGCTACGGTTCATAGGGTCGAAAAGAGTTGGACACAACTGAAGCAGCTTGGCACACGTGCACGTGGTTATATATATGTATTATATAGCATACATTATACATTACACATATACCCCTATAAAGAGAAATAGCTAGCCAATAACAATTGGTGAATCTATGTGAGTGATATGAATGTTAATTATGCTGTTCTTATAAATTTTCTCAAGGTTTGAAATTTTTCAAAGTTGAGAGTAGAGGAGGGCTTCCCAGGTGGCTCAGTAGTAAAGAATCCACCTGCCAATGTAGGAGACACAGGTTCAATCTCTAATTGGGAAGAACCCACATGCCAAGGAGCAACTGAATCCGTGCACCACAACTATTGAGCCTGTGCTCTAGAGCCCGGGAGCAGCAACTACTGAGCCCACGTGCTGTAGCCACTGAAGCCCATGTGCCTAGAACCTGTGCTCTGCAACAAGAGAAGCCACCACAATGAGACGCCCTCACACTCAACTCAAAAGTAGCCCCTGCTCTCTGTAACTAGAGAAAAGCCTATGCAACAACAAAGACCCAGTACAAGCAAAAAAAAAAGAGTAGGGGAAAATAGACTATATCAAAAGACAAAAACAAGGGAGAGCCCAGGGAATAGTGACGTCAACTGAAGACAGAAGACAGAAAGGGGAGTGATGATAAGGAGAAGGGACAGGATGACTTAGAGAAATATTTCTGATTCTTGTATATGAATACTTTTTTAATATAGTCTATTCTATAATGGAATATTCTTATTTCTTCACTTTTTTTTTTATTATGTTGTGGTACAGGCTTTTTTTTTTAATTGACCCTAAATTCTTTTCAAAGCAAAGTAAGTAAAATGGAAGTGTATTTTTCAATTTAAAAAAATAAGAAAAATGCTTTGAGTCATCATGAAAGAATGAGTTTCTATCTAGTGTTAGCAGTTGGAATCGCACCTAATCTATCAAAAAGAATTTGTAAGTCTCATTACCCTTTTGGAAAAGGGACAGTACATGTCTCATCTAGATTGCTATATACTCTGTTAATTGAACAGTTATCCTCTACAGAGTATCTAAAGCTTTTAATAAAGCAATGATAGTAAAAGAAACCTTAGCTTGCTCAATCCTCTGTCCTAATTGAGGTGAGAATTCATTATCTTTTAATTTTGGAAAAGCTATGATGATTTTTTTATACAGTTAATCTAGAAAATATCTCAGACTGGATCTCTCTATCCTGACAGATAAGACATAGTCTTTTAATTCTCTACTTGTGTCAATTACTATATTTAATTATAAGGCTATTAGATAGTAATAATGACCCAGGGCCCAGGACACACACATACAGAAGAGATAAGAGAAAATATTATTTCACTCCTAGATTTTTTTTTCATCAAAAAATAATTTCCCAAATGATATACATTGGAATATGTAGAATTCTTTAGAGATCTGAATGCATAGGCACTGGAACAACCACCAGGAAATGGCTAGAAAGAGATGACCCACTCTCAGAAGGGTGCTGTTTTTCCAGCTAATAGTATATGCCAAAGGTTAACTGTCCAATACTACTTCAAGGCTTATTAGAAAGAAATACACAAACAAGAAATAGTAGTCCTCTGAGTCCTCTGTCTATAATCTTGGTTCCCATTTGCCCAAAGGCAACATTATCCACTTTTGTGATTGTTTTCTGGTGTTTACCTCCATGTTTCTAAGTAATATGTTTATAATATTGTACTGTTTCTTTTTCCCCTCAAAGTTAAACTCTGTATAAATTTAGAGAACTGCTAATTTCTACTTTCTTCTGTCTTCCCAATATACCTGTGTCATAATTTTTGGCTGTCATTTGTGTCAAGAGTGTTCTGCTTATGTGTTCCTCTAAGAGTTTTATAGTATCCTATGTCATAATTTTTAATTAAATACTCAATGTTTATACTATAAAATATTGTGTAACAGCTGATCATTACATGTTAACTATGATTTCATTTATTTTCTTATACAACTTTTTCCTAGACATTGTTTATATATTTATTTTTTTAAGCACTTCTCAGTAACCTGGCCAAACTTTACAGAAAAATAATAAACTCCACTCAAAATATTCAAATGCACTAGGTAATTTATCTATTTCCTTTTTTTTTTCCCTGCTGAAGCCCTCTGTTACACTTGCTTATTTTACTAGGTCTTATGAGCTAAGAATGGTTTTTACAATTTGTAGTAGGTGGGAAAAAAATCAAAAGAAGAATAATACTTTGTGACATATGAAAACTCTATGAAATTCAAATTTCAATAGCCATAAATAACATTTATTGGATTACAGCCACAGTCATTGTCCATGGCTGTTTTGACGCAGAGTTGAGTGGTTGTAGCAGAGATCAGACGCCTTGTAAAGCCTAAAATATTTATTATCTAGCCCTTCACAGGAAAGGTTCGCTGACCCCTGCCCTGGGCCCACTACAAAACTGTCTTCCAAGGACTTATGGTCACCATTATCCTGGAAATTCCCATTATTATCTCACTTCTGTTCTCACACTTGACTGAAATTTTGGCCAGGTATGGGATTGTAAACATTCTCCGTCAGAATTGCAGGGTGGCTGTTAACTCTGATGTCATTCTATTCTCAGTCCTCTGTATCTAGGCTGCGTTACCTCTGGAAGCTTTTAGAATATCCTCTTTGCTTCTGGTGTTCTAAATGATGGCATGCCTCAATGTGCATCTTTGTTCAAATTATGCTGAATAATTTCAGTATAATTTCAATCTGGAAATTCAAGTTCTTTAGTTCTGGGGAATATTTTTGTATTGTTTATTTGATAAAATTCTCTCCATTTTTTTCTGTTCTCATCTAAAACTTTAATCTTCAAACTGTTCTGTTACATTTTTTAAATTTCTACTATTTTTAATTTTAAAAACTTTCTTTTCCTTTTTCAAGAATGCAAGATCTCGAATTTTTTTTGGCCTTGATCCTTTTTTAAATTTATTTTTAATTGATTGATGATTGCTTTACAATACTGGTTTGATATCTGTCATGTATCAACATGAATTAGCCATAGGTGTACATGTGTCCCTTCCCTCTAGGTTGTTACAGAGCTCCAGTTTCAGTTCCCTGAGTCATACAGCAAATTTCCTTTGGCTGTGTATTTTACATATGTTAGTATATATGCTTCCATACTACTCTCTCCATTCATCTCACCCTCTCCTTCCTTTCCCCCATCCTTATCCATATCGGTTTCTGAAGTTTTTTTATTTTTTTTTCAAGTTTTATTCTACTTTCTACATTCTTTCCATTTCCCTCTCTGTTTATTTTGGTCTCTATTCTTCATATTTAAGACTCATCCTAAAATGATTGATGATCTTGGCTATTATATGTCAAAGGAAGACACAAAAAAGATAGTTGGTTGGCAGCTCAAAGTAGCGGATGTGGATATTGTCAAGCTAAAGCCAGTTTCCCTGGAGAGAATCTAGTCTCCTCCAGGAGGAGTGAGAAGTGTGGGGTTTTGAGGCCAGGAATTAAATTTGGGTGGCTTGTATTTGGGTAGCTGAGCTGAGGAAGGGAATTGAGTGTCTCACTTTTCAGTTCAGGACCATCCCCTGTCTTCTGAATAGTGACATAGACATGACCCTGCTATGCCTAGTGACCCAAATTCAGCAACTCTAACTTCTCCAGAGAATAGACCTGTCCATAAAATGAAAACCAGGACACTGCCTGGCTGCATGGACTGGAGGGAAGATGTCAAAGGCCTATCCAGTCGTTAAGATTTTCAATTAATCCAATTAAGCCGATCCAAACCTTCAAAGGGACTTGGTGCTTTCATGTCTGAAACTTCTGGGATTTGTCTTGCTTCCTGTTGGCTTCTCTACCATCCAGTCAAGCCTCAGCTTTCCTCTGTTCTGCCAAGTCAGTTACCACTGTTCCATTTTCCAGGATTCAGTTCACATGTATCATCTATTATAGTGTCTGTTCCTATTCTTTGTCCTATGAGTTTATGCCTTTTTTATTCCTTTACTGTCTTTTTCATGATGTTTCAGAAGGGAGTACACCTTTTCTTATAAATTTTATATAGCCAATTGATTCTCACAAAATGCTATTATTGATTTTTTTTATAGACTTCATTTGTAACCAACCTATGGTTGCAATCTATGAACAAGCTTAGTCCTGATATGAATCTTGGTTAATATTTTCATTTACTCTGTGAAGTAAGACAAATGTGAAACACAAAGATTTATGTTGGAACTTCATTTCAGTAAGCAATTTCTGATAAATAATCATTTTCAAATACTGGAGTAATACTCCTCAATTTTTCCTCTGTTCAAGATGTAATGACTACAGACAAGATATACTCTTAAGTTTAATCTGCCCTATTAACATTTTTTATCACTTTTTTTACTCATTTATTTATTTATTGGCCATGTTGCACAGCGTATGGGATCTTAGTTCCCTGACCTGGTGTCAAACCCATACCCTCTGCGTTGGAACACAGTCTTAAACACTGGACTGCCAGGGAAGTCCTCATCACTTTCTCAAAAGTGAACAAAAATAATAAATCAAGCCCTAATTTGTAGGGGTTTGTGTTTGTTTGTTTGTTTGTTTTTGACCCTGAAGCTTGAGGGATCTTAGTTCCCCTACCAGGTATCAAAGCCATGCTCCCTACAGTGGAAATGTGGAATCCTAACCACTGGGCTGCCAGGGGATTCCCAAATTTGTAGTGTTTTATAATAGGGATTCCCTGGTGACTCAGATGGTAAAGCATCTGCCTGTCAATGCAGGAGATGGATGTTTGATCCCTGGGTTGGGAAGATCCCTTGGAGAAGGAAATGGCAACCCACTCCAGTACTCTTGCGTAGAAAATTCCAAGGATGGAGGAGCCTGGTGGGCTACGGTCCATAGGGTTGCAAAGAGTCGGACATGAATGAGTGACTTCACTTCCCTTTTTATAATAGCCATGCTATAAATTCTCCCATCATGGCCAGTTTTTAAGTTTCCAGTGTGAAGTCCTTGAATGTGGCATTGGGAGGAAATGAGCAGTAATATATCTAAAGCATTTTCACTATATAGAGAAAATAAGGTAAAAACTTTAAGAGCATACATACTAGTAAAACCTTTAGGAATGCTGAGTTTTGTATACTTATAAATACCTTTTAAAATCTAAATTACCTAAAATCTAAATTTAATTATAGGTTTATATAATTTACATGGTAGATTTAACAACTGGCTCACAGACTTCCTAAAAATGTAACAGTAAGTACCAATCCCAGCACATCATTAAAGCACAGCTTGAGGTAGAGAGTCAATCCACCAAGTTTAACCAGAATGTCCAGCTCCGTTTAAAGTCTGTTTTCATAACTGAGGGATTGGTGAATATAGGAAAAAGGGAAGCAGGAGGCCAGTTCTCTTTGTCAGTCTGATCCCTAACAAAAGACGTCAAGGCAAGAGAGGGAACAGCAACAGAGGAGGAGGGCTGTGAAGGAGCTGCTGAAAGACAGCGAGGGGAGGTTACTGTGGAAATCTCAGAGCCAGGGGAATCCCAGTCAGTGAACTCTGTGCCTTGGATAGAGGTTTCTTCATGAAATAGTCTTGGCCATGGATTTGATGAGGTTTAACTTCTTTTCTAGCAACCATAAGTTTTTTGTTGCTCTCTGAGGCTTTCCTAAATATCTTCATTCAGAGTATTTTTGCTTTACGTTTTGTTTTTTTTAATCAATCTTAGACATCCCTTGTGTTTAACAATCCCTGTTTAGCCTTCCTTCATTACTTCAGTGGAAAGGAAAAGTGATATAATAAATGTGAAATCAGCTATCTTGAGGTATGTCTCCCAAGCCTTGCAATTAAGAAAAATGTTGTTAATCTGAGGCCTGGCACTTAGTTAAATAAGATGCTATCGAGAATCTTTACTCCTATAATGGTTGTTGATACACGCTCTGTCGCCCACTGCCATGAAGGGTGGCCTCTATAAGTCCAATTTTCTTGGGACTAAAGCATTTCTTAGTCTTGAATACCCACCGTGGGGCTGGGGGAGGTTCTTCAGTCCTTGGAATCTGAGAGCTTAGCAAGCCTAGAGCTGCATACCAAGTGCTGGAGGGTTACAGCCTGAACAAATGTGGAATGAATGTGTATTTTAAAGACCAATTGTTCCTATTCAAATGTAGGTTTGAAGAGAAGGAGGCCCAGCCCTTGAGACCATTTTTAGTTCTGCTGCTTGAATAAGGACATCTTTGTTCCTCAGGTAGCAACAAATAAAACCAGCAAAGCCCTTCTTCACGTCAAGCCAGCTCTGACTTAATTTTCTTCCGAAAAGGATTTGAATTAAAATCGAAATCTACTAGTTAGTGTTTATTTTTTTAATTAATTTTTTGTAGTATAGCTGTTTTACAATGTTGTCTTACTGTGTGCTGTACGGCAGAGTGAATCAGCTGTACATATACATATATCCCCTCTTTTTTGGGGTTTCCTTCCCATTTAGGTGACCACAGAGCCTTGAGTAGAGTTCCTTTAGAGTAACTAAAGTTCTCATTAGTTATCAGTTTTATGCATAGTAGTGTATATATGTCAATCCCAATCTCTCAATTCATCTCCCACCCCTCTTTCGCCCCTTGATATCAATATGCTGTGCTGAGAAGTCACCTAACCTGTATCCAACTCTGTATGATCCTATGGACTGCAGCCTGCCAGGCTCGTCTGTCCCTGGGATTCTCCAGGCAAGAATACTGGAGTGGGTTTTCATGCCCTCCTCCAGGGGATCTTCCGACTCAGGGATCCAATCTGCATCTCCTGACTTGCAAGCAGATTCTTTACCACTGAGCCACCAGGGATAACACTCACTGATATCAATATATGAGTGTTTAAAAGTGTTTTAAAATAAATGTTTTGAAACACCCATATCTTAGATTTGGGGTAGTTATTATTATCTTGTATATCACCTGTTCTACTACTGCATCACAGTGTATTAGGACGAACATGGTCTCTGGAGACTTACAGATTTGAACTTAATGCTGTAGTGCATTCCATTGGATAAATCATTTCATCTTTCTAAGCCTCGATTTATTCTGATCTAAATGGTAATGAAAATTCTCTTACTCAGGGAAAATACCTTGTACAACAATGAAGATTCACTGAAAAAGTGTATGTGAAGGTGCCTAAAAGTAAATAAAATAAAAAGTTAGTTTTGTTTTTCTTTCACTACCAACTCCACCAAGTTCCATGGATGCTCAGTAAATGTTACCAGCAAAGAAATTTACTTCCTTTTTAAAAACTGACACTACCCCACTATTGCCATCTCATCTTCTCTGTTATTGTTACCAAACCAAATTCAGATCCACTTGCCCAACTCAGAGCGCAGCTCATCAACTGACCCTGCATTGTGGTGAAGGAAACTTCAGTGTTTATTGCAGGATACCAAACGAGGAGAAAGGGCAGCTAATGCTCAAAAGATCTGAACTCCTCACTGGCTTTCAGGCAAGGATTTTTTTTTTTTTTTTGGTCTTACTGCACATGGCATGTGGGAATTCCCTGACCAGGGAAAAAACCGCACACCCTGCAGTGCAAAGTCTTTTAGCTACTGAACCTCCAGGGAAACCCAGGCAAAGATTTGTAAAGGCAACATTAAGGCTGAGGGTCATAGGGTGCCTGCTCAGCTGGTGGACTTTCTTCTGTTTGCTTGGTGGTAAGGTAATAAGGTGATGTTTAGGGAATCTTAATCATCAACATTTATGGTTCTAACCAGTTTGGGGTCTAAGTGCTTCTGGTCAGCATATAGTCACCATCTTTTCCCTGGGTTGGCGGGGTGCAGGGGTGTCCTTAGTTTCTGCAAGACAACACAAAGATATGCATCAGTTGTTATATATATCCCATGAAGAAGAATTAGTTTTGTGACTGTTTTATCTCTGAACTATTGTTTAAGCTCTTATTACTTTTTTTGCTTGACTGCTTTTCCTTTGATTCTGCATTCCCTCACTTCTCTGATTAGTAGCTGTTTGCTCTTTGGAACTTGAGGGACATCTGGGAGACTGAAGCCTTTTTTCTACAAACAAGGCAAAAGAGACAAAAAAGGCCTTTTGCATTGGGAAGGCTCTTCAAGGTCCTGCTTGATTCCATTATGAAGAAATTTACTTGACTGAACAAAGAATAGCAAAACAAAACCAAAACAAAATTAGAGTAACATAATGCCAAAGCCAAGGTATTTTCAGAGATAGTTAAGATCTGAGTTTAACTTTTCCCCCAGTTCAGGGTGGTCTCAGGTGGCGGTGGGGTTGCCACAGCCTATGATGACCTGAAGTGGGACCTCAGTTCTCTGACCAAGGACTGAACCTGGGCCGCAGCGCTCACCCTGGCACTTGTCTGCTTTGAAGAAAGATTTCAGCAAAGAGGTAAAAAGCAGTGAGGCAAGTAACTTGCTATTAGGAGAGAAGATACATGCAGAGAAAGCACAGGCAGGCTCAGAGAGATAGAAAGCTGCACACTTTCGAGGTGGATTAAATTGCTTATACAGGGTCAGTTCTGCCTGGTGTCGTCTGGCCAATCATCTTGCTTTGACTTTGAGTCTCTATTTAGTCTGGTGCAGGGCCCTCCCTTCATTGGAAAAGACCCTGATGCTGGGAAAGATTGAGGACAGGAGAAGGGGAGACAGAGGATGAGATGGTTGGATGGCATGACTGACTCAATGGACATGAGTTTGAGTAAACTGCAGGAGATAGTGAAGGACAGGGATCCCCTGCCTGCTGCAGTCCATGGGGTCGCAGAGTTGGATACAACTTAGCGACTGAACAGCAACATACAAGGCCCTCCCTTGTATGCGTGTGCATCATTTAGCTAAAAAGGATTCCAGTGCAAGAGCCTCTGAGAAGTTACAAATGTGGACTTAGTGCTTTACTGCATTACAGAACATAATATGGTCCGGCTCCCCTTCCCCTGAGGATCTTTTCTGCACATGTATAGCTTAGGAGCCTCCTTGACCTCAAGAATGAGAAATATGTGGTCTCTTTTATCTTTTATCTAAACAGCACTCAACTCTTCCTAGCTACTGCCATTATCTTGAAACATCTGTCAGGACTTCCCTGGTGACCCAGTGGTTGAGAATCTGTCTTCTAATGCAAGGCACACAGGTTCAGTCCCTGGTTGGGGAGCTAAGATCTCACATGCTGCAGGGCAACAAAGCCTGCTTGCTGCGAATAGAGACGCCCCCGTGTGCCACAACAAACACCCAGGGCAGCCAAAAAGAAAAGAAAAGTAATATCTGTCAACCGGGGGCAGAGTCCAGCGGCTCAGCCTTGGGTCCCTCTATCTCCTGCTTCAGGCGGACTTCTGGATTGCTGGCGGTGATCTGTTTGCTAACCAAGATGGTGGTTACAAGGATGTGTTCATTTTGTGATAATGCATTGACCTCTACAGTCAAAGATTGTATTTTTTTCTGTGTATTATTCTTCAATAAAAAATGTAAATATTTTCTCTACAGAAACCATGCCCAAATTCAAGCAGCGAAGAAGAAAGTTAAAAGCCAAAGCGAAAAGATTATTCAAAAGAAAAGAAGCCTCTCACCTCCAGTCTAAGCTAGTTATACCTCCTCCTCCGCCGCCCTCACCAGAAAGGTAAGGCATAATGTGGAACAGACAAAATATTAAAAATCTGATAAGTTTGGGAGCAAGTCACCAGATGTGTCAACGAAAAATACAGAACGCCACTTAATTTGAATTTCAGATAACCAATGAATGATTTTTTTTGTATTGTCTGTGCAACATTTGAAATACACTCAAAAAATTATTTTTTAGTACTTACTCATCCTTTATCTGAAATTAAATTTTAGCTGAGCATCCTGATTTTCATGTGGCAACCATAGTTTAAGAGTTCAAACGAGGGACTACCCCAGTGGCCCAGTGGCTAGGACTCCAGGGGCCTAGATTCAATCCCTGTTCTGGGAACTAGATCCCACATGTGGCAACTAAGAGTTCACAGGCCACAACTAAAGAACCCACAAACCACGATGAAGAGCTAAGATCCTGTGTGCTGCAGCTAAGACCTGGTGCAGCCGAATAAATAAAAATTAATTATTAAAAAAAAAAGAGTTCAAACAAAGTAAAAAATCTCAAGGAATTGTGTTTGAAGTTTTGTTGTTGTTCTGTTGCTAAGTCCTTCACCATCTTCCAGAGTCTGCTCAAACTGATATCCACTGAGTAGGTAGGTGATGCCATCCAACCATCTCACCCTCTGTCGTCCCCTTCTCCGCCTGCCCTCAATCTTTCCCAGAATCAGGGTCTTTTCTAATGAGCTGGCTCTTTGTACAGTAACTATTTTCTACTTTCCTACTCAGTTGTATAAATCTGGTAACTAAGTGATAAAAGAGGGGTATACAGCTGGAACTTAAACCTTCGTTTTGGTAAAGTTCGGTTGTTTATTCTCTGGGACTCAGGGCTTAAATGTGTTATTAAAAGAGACTCTGATGTCTAAAAACTCTAGGGTGGTGGTTTTCACAATAACATACTTTATACACTTTGTTTTTAAAGGTCTCTTTACAGAAAAAATTTTGAAACAAACAGACTCAAAAAATCAGTAACCATGATACCATCCTTGATTCCTCTCTTTCCTGAATGTTGCAAAAGTCCCCCAACTGGCCTTCCTATTCTGCCCTTGCTCCCTCTGCAGTGTATTTCAACACAGCATTCAAAGTGAGCCTACTAAAATCATGTCATATTGGTCTTCTACAATGAAAGTTCTTTGTATAATCCACAAGGCCTTTATGGTCTGGTTCACATTATCCATTAATCCTCTTCCCTCCTTCTTTCTATCCTAGTCATCCAGCCTCCTTGCTACTCCTCAAACACCTCAGACAGGCACCCACCCCAGGGCCTTTGCACTTACTGTTACCCTTGTCTGGAATGTTCTTTTCCCCAAATATTTGCTTTGCTAGTTTATTCCGTTGAGGTTTGCTCTCAAAAGCCATCTTCTCAGTGAGACATTCTATGATTACCCTATTGAAATGTTCACCTCCAGGCAACATTTCACATTCCTGCTATCTTGCTTTATCTTTTTCTCCTTAGCATTGTTCACTACCTGAATTCAGTTCAGTTGCTCACTCGTGTCTCACTCTTTGTGACCCCCTGAACTGCAGCATGCCAGGCCTCCCTGTCCATCACCAACTCCCAGAGCTTGCTCAAACTCATGTACATTGAGTAAGTGATGCCATCCAACTGTCTCATCCTCTGTCATCCCCTTCTCCTCCTGCCTTCAATCTTTCCCAGCATCAGGGTCTTTTCCAATGAGTCAGTTCTTTGCATCAGGTAGCCGGAGTATAGGAGCTTCAGCTTCAGCATCAGTCCTTCCGATGAATATTCAGGACTGATTTCCTTTAGGATGCACTGGTTTGACCTTCTTGCAGTCCAAGGGACTCTCAAGAGTCTTCTCCAACACCACAGTTCAGAAGCATGAATTCTTTGGCACTCAGCTTTCTTTATACTCCAACTCTCACATCCATACAGGACTACTGGTAAAGCCATAGTTTTGACTAGACGGACCTTTGCTGGCAAAATAATGTCTCTGCTTTTTGGCATGCTGTCTAGGTTGGTCATAACTTTTCTTCCAAGGAACAAGTGTCTTTTAATTTCACGGCTGCAGTCACCATTTGCAGTGATTTTGGAGCCCAAAAAATTAAAGTCTGTCAATGTTTCCATTGTTTCCCCATCTATTTTCATGAAGTGATGGGACAAGATGCCATGATCTTAGTTTTCTGAATGTTGAGTTTTAAGCGAACTTTTTCACTCTCCTCTTTCACTTTCATTGAGAGGCTTTTTAGTTCTTCTTTGCTTTCTGCCATAAGGGTGGTGTCATCTGTGTATCTGAGGTTATTTATATTTTAGCCAGCGATCTTGATTCCAGCTTGTGCTTCATCCAGCCTGGCATTTTTCGTGATGTACTCTGCATATACGTTAAATAAGCAGGGTGACAATATACAGCCTTGACGTACTCCTTTTCCTATTTGGAACCACTCTGTTGTTCCATGTCCAGTTCTAACTGTTGCTTCCTGATCTGCATACAGATTTCTCAGGAGGCAGGTAAGGTGGTCCGGTATTTCCATCTCTTGAAGAATTTCCCACAGTTTATTGTGATCCACACAGTCAAGGGCTTTGGCATAGTCAATAAAGCGGAAGTAGATGTTTTCCTGGAACCCTCTTGCTTTTTTGATGATCCAGTGTATGTTAGCAATTTGATCTCTGGTTCCTCTGCCTTTTCTAAATTCAGCTTGAATATCTGGAAGTTCATGGCTCACGTACTGCTGAAGCCTGGCTTGGAGAATTTTGAGCGTTACTTTACTAGCATGTGAGATGAGTGCAATTGTGCAGTAGTTTGAGCATTCTTTGGCATTGCCTTTCTTTGGGATTGGAATGAAAACTGACCTTTTCCAGTCCTGTGGCCACTGCTGAGTTTTCCAAATTTGCTGGCATATTGAGTGTAGCACTTTCACAGCATCATCTTTTAGGACTTGAAATTGCTCAGCTGGGATTCCGTTGCCTCCACTACCTTTGATCATAGTGATGCTTCCTAAGGCCCACTTGACTTCACATTCCAGGATGTCTGGCCCTAGGTGAGTGATCACACCATCATGGTTATCTGGGTCACGAAGATCTTTTTTGTACAGTTCTCTTTATTCTTGTTTCCTCTTCTAATATCTTCAGCTTCTGTTAGGTCCATACCATTTCTGCCCTTTATTGAGCCCATCTTTGCATGAAATGTTCCCTTGATATCTCTGATTTTCTTGAAGAGATCTCTAGTCTTTCCCATTCTGTTGTTCTCCTCTATTTCTTTGCACTGATCGCTGAGGAAGGCTTTCTTGTCTCTCCTTGCTATTCTTTGGAACTCTGCATTCAGATGGATATATCTTTCCTTTTCTCCTTTGCTTTTCGCTTCTCTTCTTTTCTCAGCTATTTGTAAGGCCTCCTCAGAAAACCATTTTGCCTTTTTGCATTTCTTTTTCTTGGGTATGGACTTGATCACTGTCTCCTATACAGTGCCACGAACCTCCTTCTATAGTTCTTCAGGCACTCTGTCTGTTGGATCTAATCCCTTGAATCTATTTGTCACTTCTACTGTATAATCGTAAGGGATTTGATTTAGGTTATACCTGAATGGTCTCGTGGTTTTTCCTACTTTCTTCACTTTAAGTCTGAATTTGGCAATAAGGAGTTCATGATCTGAACCACAGCCAGCTCCTAGTCTTGTTTTTGCTGACTGTATAGAGCTTCTCCATCTTTGGCTGCAAAGAATATAATCAACCTGATTTTGATATTGGCCATCTGGTGATGTCCATGTGTAGAGTCTTCTCTTGTGATGTTGGAAGAGGGTGTTTACTATGACCAATGTGTTCTCTTGGCAAAACTCTGTTAGCCTTTGCCCTGTTTAATTTTGTACTCCAAGGCCAAATTTGCCTGTTACTCCAGGTATCTCTTGACTTCCTACTTTTGCATTCCAGTCCCCTGTAATGAAGAGGACATCTTTTGCATGTGTTTGTTCTAGAAGGTCTTGTAGATCTTCACAGAACCATTCAACTTCAGCTTCTTCAGCATTACTGGTTAGGGCATAGACTTGGATTACTGTGATAGTGAATGGTTTGCCTTGGAAACAAACAGATCACTCTGTCATTTTTAAGACTGCACCCAAGTACTGCATTTCAGACTCTTTTGTTGACTATGAGGGCTACTCCATTTCTTCTAAGGGATTCTTGCCCACAGAAGTAGATATAATGGTCATCTGAGTTAAATTCACCCATTCCAGTCCATTTTATTTTCCTGATTTCCAAAATGTCGATGTTCACATTTTGTTTGACCACTTCAATTTACCTTGATTCATGGATCATTCATGACAAATATTTATTTAGTGTGTTATTTGATTTATTATTATTTATTTACTCAATAAATATTTGTTATACAAGTCAAACTGGGAATTCTAGAAGTAAATGAAAAATTTGGCTTTTGGTAATCTCTGGTTCCTATGCAATATTGTTCTGGGGAAAGGAATGGCAAACCACTTCAGTATTCTTGCCTTGAGAACCCCATAAACAGTATGAAAAGGCAAAAAGACAGGACACTGAAAGATGAACTCCCCAGGTCGGTAGGTGCCCAATATGCTACTGGAGATCAGTGGAGAAATAACTCCAGAAAGAATGAAGAGACAGAGCCAAAGGAAAAACAATGCCCAGTTATGGATGTTCACTACCTAACAACCCACATATATTTATTTTCTTTTAAACTTTTTTGTTTGTACTTGGATATAGCGGATTAACAGTGTTCTGATAGCTTCCGGGGAACAGTGAAGGGACACAGCCATACATATACATGTACCCATTCTCGCTCACAATCCCCTCCCATCCAGGCTGCCACATTAACATCAAGTAGCTTACATATATTTTTCTTTTAGCCCTCTTTGTAAAGCCTATGAAGGCAGGATTTTTGTCTATTTTGTTCATTACTGAATCTATGACACATATTTATTTAGTGTGTTATTTGATTTATTATTATTTACTCAATAAATATTTGTTCTACAAGTCAAACTGGGAATTCTAGAAGTAAATGAAAAATTTTACTTTTAGTAATCTCTGCCTCTCAGTCATACTATAAAACTAGCTTGCTATTTAATTCAATTCAGTTCAGTCATTCAGTCGTGTCCAGCTCTTTTCGACCCCATGGACTGCTGCACGCCAGGCTTCCCTGTCCATCACCAACTCCCAGAGCTTGCTCAAACTCATGTACATTAAATTGGTGATGCCGTTCAACCATCTCAGCCTCTTTCATTCCCTTCTCCTCCTGCCTTCAGTCTTTTCCATCATCAGGGTCTTTTCCAATGAGTTGGTTCTTTGCATCAGGTGGCCAAAGTATTGAAGTTTCAGCTTCAGCATCAGTCCTTCCAATGAATATTCAGGACTAGTTTCCTTTAGGATGGACTGGTTTAATCTCCCTGCAGTCCAAGGGACTCTCAAGAGTGTTTTTCAACACCGCAGTTCAAAAGCATCAACTCTTAGGTGGTAAGCTAAGAATTATTTAATTAGAGCCTGTTAATTCCAACTCAGGAGTTTTCCCTTTGTTTGATTTTGTCTTTCCTGCAGAGCGGTTATTCCTTCAACAGATATACCCATTAGCAGAAGCTGGCTAAAACTCTCCTGGAACTTCAGATTTCCCAGTTTTACAAATGCAATAAAGCTTCTGACAAATAGAGTATGGTCTATATACAGCTGGTGCCAGAGCTGCATGACCCAGGTATGGATTTGACATACCTTTTTTCAGCATTATGGTTTTTCTACACACTTAGTATGTGTGTTCACGTGTGTGTGCTTAGGTCAGTAGACACTCGAGCTTAGCTCACATAATATGAAGTTAGGTGTTTATGTCTGTCTTCACTTTTTTTAATAAAATTTTTATATTGAAATGTAGTTGATTTACAATGTTGTGTTAGCTTAGGTATACGGCAAAGTGATTCAATTACACACACACACACATATATATTCTTTTTCACATTATTTTCCATTATAGATCATTAAAAGATATTGAATATAATTTCCTGTGCTATACAGTAGATCCTTGTTGTTGCCTTCACTTCTATAAAACATACATTGTAGCATTTTCTTTATCATATTGTCCTTAGCATATTGCTCAACGGAGTCAGACGTCTTTATTTGTGAATTTCAGAGTTTCGAAGTTTTAAAAAACACCATCTTTCCATCCCGTCTCTGCCACCGAGAACTTCGTAGTCTAAAACAACGGTTTTGCGTTTTGGAAAATGAAGTATGCAAGCTCCAGGAAGCACTGAAGGTTAGTGTTATCAAATGAAAAACAAAGCCAGATTTAGGTAAGGGGGCAAGAGCTAGTCCTGCATTGGAACTCCAGTGTGCTTTCATTAGAAGGAAGAGTGGCTACAGGCTCGTGCTAGTTCTGGGCATCTTTGCTGTCAGATTTCTTCCTTAAACTGCAGAGGCTCTGCTCTGCATTGCAGGGGGGCTGACGCCTGCAGGCACCATTGCCTAAGCTCCATGTCACTGGCTCGCAGTGTGCACTCATGGGAAACACTGATGAGAGGCTAGAAGGAGCGGGAAAAGTGGAAGTGTTAGTTGCTCAGTCATATCCAACTCTTTGCAGCCCCTGGACCATAGCCCACCGGGCTTCTCTGCCCATGGGATTTTCCAGGCAAGAATGTTGGAGTGGGATGGGTCATCATGTCTTCCTCCAGGGGATCTTCCCAACCCAGAGATCGAACTCACATCTCTTATATCTCCTGCATTGGCAGACAGGTTCTTTACCACTAGTGTCACATATACATATGTGTGTGTGTGTGTGTGTGTGTGTGTTAGTCCCCTCAGTCGTGTCCAATTCTTGGTGACCCTATGGACTGTAGCCCACCAGGCTCCTCTCTCCATGAAATTCTCCCAGGCAAGAATACTGGAGTGGGTAGCCATTCCTTCTCCAGGGGATCTTCCCGACCCAAGGAAGACGAAGACGGATGATTTTTCCCCTTTGTTCTCTGTGTTGGGCAGTTTCTCCAGCAATGGCTGTCATTGCTGCCTCAGTCACTCCCACTAGGTCAAGTCCACCATGTTTCTTGATTCTCTGGGTTAACCTAGTTCCAGAGATCTGTTACATTGCCCTTTCCGTTGACCCTCCAGTCTCAGGGTGTTTATGGCTTTTGCTGTCACTAATGACTGCACTGCCTCACTGTCCCTGGTGTGCTTCTCAGCTCTTCCATAGTATGGTATAGAAACTCTTCCCCATATTACATGTCCCCTCTTCAAAGAAGGTTGTTTTTGTTTTGTTTTGTTTTCTTAAATTTTTGACTGCACCCTGAGGCATGTGGGATCTTCGTTCCCTGACCAGGAATAGAACTCATGCCCCCTGCATTGGAAGGCAAGAGTCTTAAACACTGGGCTGCCAGGGAAGTTCCTGTTGCCTCTTTCAAATACTCAGTGTGGTTTCTAACTTCTTGACTGAGATTAGCAGGAAAAAAACTATAGATATCCACTCTCTCCAAACTCCCCTAAGCAAGACCCCTATTCTCAGTGTCTAAAACGTAAAGAATAAACACTGTGCTCATTGTTTTAGAGAGACACTTCTGGGACTATACCCCTACTCCCAGAATTTGTACCTGAAGGTGATCTAGCCTAAAGAAAAAGCAAATCACCCCACAACCTGGACCTTAGTTTCTGCATCGATAAAAATGGGGAAGATACCATCTGTCGTGGGCTGAGTGATGGCCCTCCAAAAAGTTGGTCCAAGTCCTGATCCCTGGAAGCCTGTAGATATTATCTTATCCACCAGGTCTTTGTAGATAATCAAGTGAAGGGTTTTGAAATGAGGAAATCATACTTCATTATCTGGTTGGACCCTCAAGCCAATGACAAGTGTCCTTATAGAAGACACACAGAGTAGAGCACATAGAGGGAAGAGAAGCAACGGGACCACCGAGGGATAGGCCGGTCACAGGGCCTCAAACCGAGACATACCAATAGACTCCGGAAGCTGGAAGAGACAAGAAACAGATTCTTCTCTAGAGCCTTGAGAGGGAATGCACGCCTTGATTTCAGGCTTCCAACCTCCAGGAGTGGGGGAGAATGACTTCTCTTTGTTGTAAACTACCAACTTTGTGATACTTTGTTATAGCAGCCCCTAGGCACTATTCTGCCCTCTTACTTCCCAGGGTCATTGTATTCATTTGCTAGGGCTGCCGTGGCAAAGGAGCATAGGCTGAGTGGCTTATTCTACAAAATTTGTTTTCTCACAATTGTGGAGGCTAGAAGTCTAGGGTCAAGGTGCTGGGAGGGTTGGCTGCTTCTAATGCCTCTCTCCTCTGCTTGTCTTCCGTGTCTTTAGATGGTCTTTTCTCTGTGCCCATGCATCCCTGGTGTCTCTTATGTGTTCAAGTTTTGTCTTTATATAAGGACACAAGTCACACTGGATTAGATCCCACCCTAATGGCCCCCTTATTATTTTTTTTTTAATATTTATTTAGCTGTGCTAGGTCTTAGTTGCGGCATACGGGATCTAGTTTCCTGACCAGGGATTGAACCCCGGCCCCCTGCATTGGAAGTGTGGAGCCTTAGCCACTGGTCCACCAGGGAAGTCCTCCTAATGGCTCCTTTTAATTTAATCACTTCTTTGAAGGCCCTGTCTTCAAATACAGTCACGTATTGAAGTATTAGGGGTTCAGACGTCAATATATGACTTGTGGTTGGGGGAAGACAATGCAGCCCATTAGAGTCAGGTTGTAACCTTTGAATTTTTTTTATCAGTTCCTTGAATAGACTATATTCTTGGCTGCATTAAGTATTTTTCCCTCTGCCAGGAACTCTCTTCCCTCAATCTTTATATCCTTTCTTCACCTGAGAAGCCTAAATTCATCCTTGAGATCATAGCTAAATATTCGTCTCTAGACTTCTAGCTCCAGTGTTCTTGCCTGGAGAATCCCAGGGACGGGGGAGCCTGGTGGGCTGCCGTCTATGGGGTCGCACAGAGTCGGACACGACTGAAGCGACTTAGCAGCAGCAGCAGCAGCAGACTTCTAGCTATTCACGCTCACAGCACACTTCGTGGCTCTTATTTTCTCTTTTCAAGTAATCATTTATTTATTTATGGCTGTACTGGATCTTCACTGCTGCGAGGACTTTTTCTCTACTTGCAGTGAGCAGGGGCTACTCTCTAGTGTGGTGCATACGGTTCTCATTGCGATAGCTTGTCTCCTTGCAAGCACAAGTTCTAGGGTTCACAGGCTCCGTGCTTGTGTCTCCCAGACTCTAGAGCATGGGCTCTGTAGTTGTGGCGCAGAAGCTTAATTGCTCCGGGGTATGTGGGATCTTCCCGGATCAAACCTGTGTCTCTTGCATTGGCAGGCAGATTCTTTACCACTGAGCCACCAGCTAAGCCTTGGCTCTTGTTAGAGTATTACTTGGCTTGTTTCGAATGTGTTTTGTGTATGTTTGAGGTCTGTGTTCGTGTTTTGTGTACGTTTGAGGTCTGTGTTCCTCGGCAGACTGTCAGCTAGATGGGGAGACAGACAGGACTCACGTTGTAGCCACAGTGCCTGGCATATAGCACACACAGAACAAATAGATGAATGAGTGAATGAGCTTGTGACAAATGAGAAAATATTGTAGCACACGTGGTGTACAGAGAAGACATTCAACACGTGGCAGCTATCATTTTGATGACTGCTCAAATAAATAAGAACCAAATAAATCTGTTCTTCAGTTGCCAAATGCAATTTTTTTCTTACAGGCCATCTCAGAAAATTCCTCCTGTCCCAGCTGTGGTCAAGCGTGTCACACGGGTGGTGAGCATCCAGACGTGCCTGCCTGTGCTCTAGCCAGCCCTGCAGACTCCGCAGCTCTCCGTCCTCCCTCCCCAGCGCAGGCCGCCAGTCGCCCTCCGCCCCCTCCACCCCCTCCTCCCCCTCCGCCTCCTCTGCCTCCTCCCCCACCACCGACAGCACCATTGCTGCTCAGAAAACCTGCTCTCACGAAGGCACTTCAGGTAAAAAAAACAGTCTAGTAAAGGTGTGTTTTGGTCAGTGGGTAAAGAAGGAGTCAAGCCAGGTGTCTTTTTTAAGGCTGGGCAAAGGGTTTTGACAGGAAGGACTGCCTTTTGTTCTAATTCCGTCTCCTGCTTATGGCAATTATTGTTTTTAAAGACATGGTCCCCTGGGAGATCACAGAAGTTGGAATTAGAAATGAAAGTGCTTTTTTTTTTTTTTTTTGGAGGAAAAATGAATGAAACCCAGCAGGTTGGGAGATTCCTATTGGCTTCTTGGTATACCTTTTTTACCAAGAGGAAAATCTCTCTGGGAAACCAAATTAAAAACAGACTCTTTAGTGAGTGAAGTCAGAACAACAGTAGGCGCAAAAAAGTGCTGTTTGATTCCACTTGTAGGAGGTACCTGCTGCTGCTGCTGCTGCTGCTGCTAAGTCGCTTCAGTCCTAGAATAGTCAAATTCATAGGGTCAGAAAGCAGGAAGGGTGAGGTGGGGAAGGGGAATGGGGACTTACCTTTTTTTTGGGGGGGGGAGAAATGGGGATTTAGTGCTTAATGGAGACAGAGTTTCAGTTTAGGAAGGTGAAGAATTCAGGAGATAGATGATGGTCAGTGTTGCACAATATGAATATACTTAGTGCCACTGAACTGTACAGTTAATTATGGCTAAGATAGTATGTTTTATATTACTTAGGATGTGACTTTTATCACAATAAAAAAGCATTTTAAGAAAAAGAACTCGTAGATCCTAAAGTGTAACGCCACTGGATTGGAGAACCAGTCTCCGTTAGAGCTACTTAGCTGCCCACTAACACAGCACTATCTAAAAAGCTGATTACTTTTTACTGCAGGTACATTTGGTTTAAAATGACTGAATCAAATGCAGAGTCTGCTGCTATAGTTGCCCTAATATATACCTCATCAAGTATATGTTCTTGCTTTCTGGCAAGTGTCTCATTTTCTTAGGTAGTTTAGGCAAACTTCACGTTGATTAGAGGAACTCTTTCTATGTCTATCTTATTACAGTGATTCCTAAGGAAGACGTGTAGTTGTAGAAAACTAGCCCAGTTCTTACTTAGTTTCAAAGCCTTACGTTTTCATTAATATTTCTCAGTAGCCTTAGCATCCATAGATACGAAAACAGAATTAGTTCTTGGTTGCATGGAAAGAATTTGATTGGCTCCTCGGGGAAATGAGTTAATTTTTAACTCTAAGGCTTTAAAAACTAGATTTGGATTTGCATTTGACTAGATGTCCTGGTTTCAGTTTGAATTCTAATTTTTCCTTGTATCTTAAGGCTGGACCATTAAAAAAAAATGGACCCATGCAGATAACAGTTAAAGATCTACTGACTGTGAAATTAAAGAAGACACAGAGTTTGGATGAAAGGAGGAAGGTAAGAAATCTTTGACCACACATGTGGTCTTTCATTTTTTAACCTGGTTGTCTCTCTCTTTTTTTTTTTTTTACTTTATTTTATTTTTTAACTTTACAATATTGTATTGGTTTTGCCATATATCCATATGAATCCGCCACAGTTATACACGTGTTCCCCATCCTGAACCCTCCTCCCTGTCTCTTAATAGAAAATAAGCATTAAAAAAAAAGAAAAGAAGCATAAGTCTTAGATATAAAAGCTGTTCTGAGGAAAGCATTTGATATTTTATTTGAGTAATTTTTGATCTCCTCAACAAAATATATAAATCCCCCAATTATTTAATTCAGCAGTTTTATGGCAACCATTAGCTTGAAAAGGTAGAGATATACTCTGAAGCTTTGGAATAAAAATTGAATAGATATATTTTACACATACTCAGCATTCAAATTTGTTTTGGTATATTTACATTTTGAATGATACTTTTAAATCTGTTTTTAATAATGTCTGATTTTGTGATTAAAGCTTGTACCATCACCAAAGGCACAGAAGGCACTGGTTACTATCTCTGACCTGCAGCGCATTACCCTGAAACCAAAGTCCAAAGTGTTATCAACTCGAGTTACAAATGTCTTAATGTAAGGATCTGCACAGAATTACACTCTACTGCTACTTTAAAATAGTAATATTTTGCTTATTTCTAACTCTAAAAATTATATATGATCATATAGGAAAATTGAAATATACAGTGATGTTTAAAGAAAACAAAAATCATCAAATAATCATATCATTGGAGATAGCCACTCTTAACATACTGTTGTTTATCACTCTAGTCTTTTTTTAGGCATGTACACTATTATTTCCGGTTCATGGTGCTGTTTATTGCAAAATATAAAATATCATCAAGAATTTTCAAATCAGCACAGCTTCAGAAATAATATGAAAACTAGAATGTCTTGGAATCAATGAAATATGTGTATGAAATATACATATTACAGGTATATGTATATGAAATATGTATATTAAATACATATTGCATGAAATATGTATATACATACATACACAGGTCTGTACCCATGTGTAATTTATATTGAGTTGGCCAAAAAATTTGTTTGGTTTTTCTGTGCATTGTTACAGAAAAATGTGGATGAATTCTTTGGCCAGCCCAATATATACAAATACAGCTTTTCTCATTACTGTGTCATAAACTTTCCCCTGTCTCATTAAAAATTAGCTTAAAGAATCATGTTGACTTCTTCAATAGATGCAGTTTTTTAATATGTGAACTTCATAGATAAAATCCTTTTTTGAGACGTTTAGGTTGTTTGTGATTTTTTTATTTCTGGAACTCTTCAATAATCATCCTTGTCCATCATCTGTGTGCATAACTGAGTTTTGCCCTAAGATGGATTTGTACAAGTGTAACTACAACGTCAAAAAAAGTAACTTATTTTTAAAAAATAATAAAATGAAAGTATTAGTTATTCAAGTATTAGATTCTTCTTATTATTAGAATCATTATATCACTTTATGCTCCTATCAGCATCTACTGCTATTTTTTAATGTAACAAACTACTTTCTAAGATGTTGCCACTTTGAAATGATTGCTTTACTTTGAGAAAAATTATACAATCTGGTGAGCTCTAACTTTTGTATTTTTATTTTATCAGTACTCCTGGTAAAAGTCAGTTAGATCTACGGAAACTACTTAGAAAAGTCGATGTGGAGAGGTAATCCATTCTCCTATCTTTATGCTCTCTACATTCATTTGAGAAGTTGGCATAAAACACAGCTCCCAATCTTTTTATTACCTTTGTAGGAGCCCAGGTGGAACCCCACTTACTAATAAAGAAAATGTGGAAACAGGAACTGGGCTGACCCCGGTGATGACCCAGGCCTTGAAGAGAAAATTTCAGGTAAGCCTTTATGAAAAGCATTTGGTTCCTTTTCTTCAAACTCTTTAATTTAGATTCATAATCTAAAGCATCTTTATTAATAATAGTAGTAATTTTAAAACAGTTCCTTATACCAGTCCATCCTAAAGGAAATCAGTGCTGAATATTCATTGGAAGGACTGATGTTGAAGCTGAAACTCCAATACTCTGGCCACCTGATGCAAAACACTGACTCTTTGGAAAAGACCCTGATGCTGGGAAAGATTGAAGGTGGGAGACGGGGACGACAGGATGAGATAGTTGTATGGCATCACTGACTCAATGGACATGAGTTTGAGGAAACTCCAGGAGTTGGTGATGGACAGGGAGGCCTGGCGTTGCTGTAGTCCATGGGGTTGCAAAGAGTCAGACTGAGGGACAAAACTGAACTGAACTGATGCTTTATAAAGAACTTCATGTTTGCGGTTCATGGAATGCTATGAAATAGCTAAGATTATCATCTCTACTTTAGCAATGAATGTCTGGTTTTATTAATTTCATTCATAACTATTTATTAAGCAGTCCCTATATGCCAGACACTGTGCTGGAATACCAGGGAGATAGTGATAAGCAAAAACAGGCACAGATCTACTGTCTTGGAGCTTTCAGTCTAGTGGGGAAGGTAGACAGTAATCAACAATCACAATTTGTGTAATTTTGCACTGAAGTAAATTCTGTGAAGGAAAGTAACAAGGTTCAGTGAGAATCCTTGGAGCTTGCCAATCAACTTGTCCTGTTGGGCACTGTGTGGCCTTCTTTGCAGGTGAGGCCTGATGCCCCTTTCCTTCAGTAGGAGTCCACTCCCAGATCACATTATGGTGATACCATAAATTGTGAAGGGCAGAGGCCTTATTTAACAACTAAGCCCTTTCCTTCTTTCTCTTATTTTGGCTGTGCCGCTTGTGGGACAGTTCCCCGACCAGGGACTGAACTCAGGCCATGGAAGTGGAAGCACCAAATCCTAACCACAAGGAACTCCGCCCTTCCCTTCTTTGTTCAGCTCTAGGTCTTTTTTGTCCCTGCCCCACCCTATAACTACTATAGTGGATTGGTTAATGTGGAAGCATGTAAAAATGTAATGAGCCACAAACCCATGTACTGAGCAACAGCATCAAAAATCACAGATGAGGCTCTTTCCTGGTGGTGCAGTGGATAGGAATCCGCCTGCCAACGCAGGGAACAACTCGGGTTCAATCCCCGGTCCGGGAAGATTCCGCATGCGGAGGAATCACTGAAGGGTGCGCCACAACTACTGAGCCCAAGGTCTAGAGCTAGTGCTCCACAAGAAGAGAAGCCACCACAGTGAGAAGCCCGCACACGCAATGAAGAGTAGCCCCTGCTGGCCACACCTCGAGAAAACCTGCGCAAAGCAACGAAGACTCAGCTCAGCCAAAAATAAATAGTTTAAAAATATCACAGATGAGACCTTTGCCATATGTTGTGCTCTCCAAAATCCACTTAGTAGAGGATGGTGGTGGTTGTTCAGTTGCTAAGCTGTCTCCGACTCGTTGCAACCCCTTGAACTGCAGCACACCAGTCTTCTCTGCCCTTCACTGTCTCCCAGAGTTTGCTCAAACTCAGGTCCATTGAGTCAGTGATGCCATCCTCTGTTGCCCCCTTCTCCTGCCCTCAGTCTTTCCTAGGATCAGGGTCTTTTTCAGTGAGTTGGCTCTTTGCATCAGGTGGCCAAAGATACAGGGTATTTAGTAAAAACTTGTTTTAGACATGGAATAACTTTACCCACTCCTATGAGTTAGGTTTTGCATTTGACTGTGGGTAAGAGAAGTCTGACTATAGTGGCTTAAGCAAATGGAGGCTTATTTTTCTTTTCTGCATATTGCCTTGGGAAATAGGGAGTGGATACAGGGTATAGCAGCTTCCCCATGTCGTCACCTCTCTTCCAACCTTAATACATGGCTTTTATCCCTACAGTGCAGAACATCTACACTGCCTAAAGCCTCTTGTCTACATTGTAAGCAAGATAAGAAGGGCAAAGATCAAAAAGGTATCCTAGCTAAACTGCCCTTCATCTCTTTAAACAGGTGATATGCAGGAACTTTGATTATATCAGGGAACTTGGAAAAAGTGATTTTTAGAATCTGGCCACATTGCTGCCTTGCATAAAATCTGGGTTCTGATAGCGAGGAAGGAGAGCTATGCTGGCCACAAGAACATAATTCATATTATAATTGGGACTTCTTGTTTTTTTCTTAGCTGGCTCACCCTAGAAGCCCACCTCAAACTCTGCCAGTTTCTACAAGCAGCTTTGATGAACAAAACTGATGCCACCTCTGCCTAACTCCCAGCAATGATCCATAAAATGTACAGATAAAATGACCCCAATCCTTTTGAAGTATAATATGTGTAAATAATTATATTAATATATAATTCATTTGAAGAATTAAAATATGTATGGAGCCCATGCATACTGTAATGAAAAGTGGGAAATAGAATACTTTCTAGTTTACACGATTACTCACAGGACAGATGGGAAAATGCAATCCCCAAAGTGATGTTTATCCTGGAATTACTCAATTTAAGTTAGGAAGGTTATTCCAATTTAACTAGATAACTCTGATTTGTGCTCTATAGGTATAGTTATGAGATTAAAATAACCTGGTACCCATTCATCTTGGGTATTCTCAGGAAATTAAAAAGCAAAATATTTCATCCTGTAAAGCTCATCCATTCATTAAGTGCTACTTAATCCAGAAAGACCCTCTAGATTTTATTTCTGTTCCCTATAAGCAATTAAGTAAGATCATCTCCCATCCAAACCTAACTATTCCAAAAGGATTTGAAGTGAAAGGTCCAATGTGACCTTAAAAATTAGAATTTCATTTCTAGTATCATAGGTAGGTAACAATATCAGGCTTACTGAAGTCTGGGATATTCTTTAATTTGATATCTGCTATCCACATTTGTACAGCTAAATATAGACTTCATGAAGACCTCTACATGAACCTTGGGTTTTCTACAGTGCCCCACTAGGGACTCTCTGAGGTCCATAGCAGATTCACCGTGAGACCTGATTCTCTGTCCTCAAGCACCTGTTGATTCAATAACAGTAATTCTGCACAATCACGGGATTTTACTTTTTCCTGCCAATTCAGGGTTGCCAAACTTAGCAAATATGAATACATGCCTGCTGAGCCACTTCAGTCGTGTCCAACTTTTTGCGAACCAATGGACATAGCCCACCAGACTCCTGTGTCCATAGGATGCTCCAGGCAAAAATACTAGAGTAAGTTGCCATGCCCTCCTCCAGGGGATCTTCCCAACCCAGGGATCCAACCTGCATCTCCTGTCTTCTGCATTGGTAGGCAATTCTTTACCACTCAAGCCACCTTGGAAGCCCATAAATACCTGACACCCCCACCAAATTTGAATTTCAGATAAACAACAAATAACTGGAGTGGGTTGCCATTTCCTTCTCCAGGGATCTTCCTGACCCAGGGATCAAACCCCGGTCTCCCGCATTCCAGGCAGACGCTTTAACCTCTGAACCACGCTTTAACCCTCTGTTTAATAGGGCCCATTAAACAATGAGTAATTTTTTAAGTATAACTGTGTCCTAAATATTGCCATGGGCTTCCCTTGTAGCTCAGTCAGTAAAGAATCTGTCTGTAATGCAGGAGACCCAGGTTCAATCCCTGGGTCGGGAAGATCCCCTGGAGAAGAAAATGGCAACCCACTGCAGTATTCTTGCCTGGAGAATCCCATGGACAGAGGAGCCTGCCAGGCTGCAGTCCATGGGGTCGCAAAGAGTTCCACATGACTGAGTGACTAACACACACAAGCGCCGAGGTAGGGTAAGCAGAGCAGCCTGGGGGTTTCTGACAGTTTGGGGATACCAGCTTTTAGCTGGCCAGAGGGACCCAGAGCTTTCTTCCACCCAGTGGGTTTGTTCTGGTCTCTGCCAGGCACCCAAAGCCCCTCTGGACAGACAGTGCTCTGGACACAGTTCTGAGAACCCTGCATTCCAACCCTCCCTGGGCCACTTCCTAGCGGTTCTGCCTTTGGGCCGGTGCCCTCTCCTCTCTGGGCACTGCCTCCCTCTGGAAGA
>NW_011495033.1:13928687-13930897 GCF_000754665.1 Bison bison bison | reverse complement strand
CCATGGGCTTCCCTTGTAGCTCAGTCAGTAAAGAATCTGTCTGTAATGCAGGAGACCCAGGTTCAATCCCTGGGTCGGGAAGATCCCCTGGAGAAGAACTGGCAACCCACTGCAGTATTCTTGCCTGGAGAATCCCATGGACAGAGGAGGCTGGCGGGCTACAGTCCATGGTGTTGCAAGAGTCAAACACGACTTAGCGACTAAACCACCACCACCAAATATTGCCTAGGAAATATATTTATACTTAAAAAAATACGTCATTGTTTTTCTGAATTTCAAATTTACCTGAACATCCTGTTTTTTTTGGCAACCCTACCAGTCAGTCTCCTACAAGGTTGCCAATATCTGGGAGCCCCTAGTTTTGTCAGACATGTCTGCTTAGCAGTAGGTACTACTGTAGCTTCAGCCAGGATCCCTATCACTAATGTGATATCACTATCTCTAAATATCATGAAAGAAGAGGAACTCTCATTAGGGTGAGCGAGACTCTGAAGGCACAGCATTAGCTCTGATGCTCATAACTTCCAATGCAGTTCCAAAATAAGGATAGGTATCATGTAGAGCACTTATTCAGTAAATGATTGTTGCATAGACGTTTTATTTGGAACAGTACTTTATTCAGAGTAGGTGAATCAAATTCATAACCTGGGTGACCAGCCATAGAATTTCACTGCAACCTAAAGACTGTTGGTTGACCTGTTTTAGGCATGCCATCTTGGATACCCTTTGCCCTCATGTTAGTGTTAACAAATCATTTTTCTATAACCTCTCCTCAAAATTTGTAAACATTTAGCCATAAAAAAAAAAAAAAAAAAAAAAAAATAAGGATAGTGGCTCCTCACGGAGGAGAATCAAGGAGTGTCAGTTTTACACTGAACTTTCCAACCTGGCAGGAAGCAGTTACATAGATGATGTCCCTGAAATATTCCCTGATTAGGCTAAAAAGATATTTTAGTAATTTCCCCAAAATGCCTATATTCCCTCAGATAAATGTAACTTTGAGATGCCAAATAGAGGGTTGTAAAAAGTTACCAGGCTGGAAAGCAGATATGGAAACAGTATTTTGTTTTGATGAGACCCACACTTATACATTTATACCTACATTTACATTTACGGATAAAAATTAAGCAGATACTGAAGTTAAGAAATACATCTGTTTCTAATAAAAACTTTTAAACCTGTTACTACGTTTATATTAAGTCAAATAAAGGGAATGATCATTGAGAAGAAAGCAGGTGAGTATTTATAACAATATTTTATGGGACATCTAATAATGTTTATAATATTAATAAACCAATGTGTACTGTATCAATTTAAATGATTTTATCATTCTTGTGAGATAAAGGTTCATTTTTTTGAAAAGCTATAGAAATCCTATGGTTAAATATTTGTAAAGCTGCTATTACTATCGTATCAGTATTAAAATGTGTTCTATCTTGTATATTTTACTAATTTTTATGACAGGTTTCATATTGTACCCATTTGAGAATCCAATAACTGCTATGGCTTCATTAAATTGTTGCTGATCATGTGTTTCCACTGTTTATTTTGAGACTGAATGTCAACCAGAGAATATAAACAATCACGGTGCATCCAGTTATGTTTTTGAATAAAGAACAAAACAAAACTTTGGTCTTTCTCTTTAACATTTTTTACTAGAAATATAACATATACAGGAAAGTACATAAAACATAAACAGACACAATATCAAACACTCATGTGACCACCAAGAAAGGGACATTTAAGTGTCTAGAAGTTCTGCCTGTTTCCATCCCTAATGTGAATACCTTTCCTCAGGAAGTTACTACCAGAATTCCCTGGTGGTACAGTGGATGAGAATCCTCTTCCCAATACAAGCTACACAGGTTCCATCCCTAGTCTGGGCAGATCCCACGTGCTGCAGAGCAACTTAGCCTGGGTGCCACAGCTACTCAACCCATTCACTGCAACTACGGAAGCCCGCACGTCTAGAGCGTGTGCTCCACAGTGAGAGAAGCCTGTGCACAGCAGTGAAGACCTAGTGCAGCCAAAATTTGTTTTTTAATTAAAACAAACAAAAAGAACCCAAAGGCTTAAGCCAAAAATGGGTTCTCTTAAAAAAAAAAAAAAAAAGTAACTACTCGTCTGTTTGTTTTCCTTTGCTTTTACCCTCTGAATATGCTGGGCCTAAATATGCATCCCTAAATGCTATGATTTTTTTTTTTTTTCCT
>NW_011495033.1:13926485-13928587 GCF_000754665.1 Bison bison bison | reverse complement strand
TTTGGCCACGCCACATGGCATGTGAGATCTTACTTCCTTGACCAGGGCTGGAACCTGTGCCCTCTGCAGTGGAAATGCAGAGTTTTAAACCACTGGACCACCAGGGAAGTCCCCATGCATGCCATGTTGAACATTCTTGAACATGTACATTTGTGCAAGAGTTACTTTAATGTGTATGTCTAGGACTGGAACTGTTAGGTGGTAAAGCCTGCCTGTTTTCTAGATAACTGTCAAACTAGTATTCCAAGTGGTTGTACAAATCAATGGTCCCTTCAGCAAAGTATGAGAGTTGTAACTCTTCTTCTAGGGAGTCTTTTCAACTTAGTTTTTTAACATTTTGTTTACTTAGGAAATTACACAAATGATGTGGTTAATATATACTATTGTTTTCTGGATTTGTAAGTCAAAGAATTGTTAATATTATAGCAGGAAAGTCACATACTAAACATAGGAAATAATGTACATGATGAGGATCACAACAGAATTTATGTGGATCAGTCAGTTCAGTCGCTCAGTCGTGTCTGACTCTTTGCGACCCCATGAATCGCAGCACGCCAGGCCTCCCTGTCCATCACCAACTCCTGGAGTTCACCCAGACTCACGTCTATCGAGTCAGTGATGCCATCCAGCCATCTCATCCTCTGTCGTCCCCTTCTCCTCCTGCCCCCAACCCCTCCCAGCACCAGAGTCTTTTCCAATGAGTCAACTCTTCGCATGAGGTGGCCAAAGTACTGGAGTTTCAGCTTTAGCATCATTCCTTCCAAAGAACACCCAGGGCTGATTTTCTTTAGAACGTGGATAAATATGTACAATTTCTTATTTTAGTTTCTAAAGAAGAGGAAGAGAATCTGGACATACAGAAGTAGAGAAGGAAACAAGTAAAAACCAAATAGACAAAATTTGAAAGCCCACTTCCAGTCCTTTCTAAATTCTTGTTAGCAAATAAGTATCGCCTGAGAAGAATTTCCCAAAGCCTAATATAGCTTAATATATCAAAAATAGCAGCACCAGGACCTAGGGCTTTGAGAATTCTTTTCCCCCAGTTTTCTTGAGATATAATTGACATATGACCTTATATTAGTTTAAGGTATACAACATAATGGTTTGATATATGTATCTATTGCAAACTGATTTCTACAATAAATTTAGTTAACATCAGTCACCTCATATAGTTACAGGCTTTTTTCTTTCAAGAGAACTTTTAAGATTAGAAAGAAAAATTAGAAAATAGAGATGTAAAAATAAGAATATAAAAAAACAATAAAACAACATATTCACCCAAAAACCTGCATACAGATGTTTATAGGAGCTTAATTCATAATTCCAACACTTGCAAGCAATTAAGATGTCTTTCAGTAGGTGAATGGATAAACTGTGGTACATCCAGATAATGAAATATTATTCAGCACTAAAAAGAAATGAGCTAGCAAATCATGAAAGACATAGAATAAACTTAAGATGCATATTACTAAGTGGAGGAAGCCAATCTGAAAGGCTACACACTATATGTATGATTCCAGCTGTATGACATTCTGGGAAAGACAAAACTATGGAGGCAGTAAAGATCAAGGGTTTGGGGGAAGGGGGGAATGAATAGGTAGAGCACATAGGATTTTTAGGGCACTGAAACTATTCTACAAGACACGTACATGGCAGATACAAGGCCTACATTTGTCTACACCCAGAATATGCAACACCAAGAATAGACCCTAATGTATGGATTTGGGGGTGATAATGATCTGTCAAAGTAGGTTCAGATATTGTAATAAAGGTATCACTCTGGAGCCTGGTGTTGATAGTAAAAAAAGATATGCCTGTGTAAAGGGTATATGGGAGCTCTCTATGCTCAATTTTGTTATAACCCTAAAACTGCTTTAAAATTTTTTGCTATAACCCTCAGTTCAGTTCAGTTCAGTCACTCAGTCGTGTCCGACTCTTTGCGACCCCATGAATTGCAGCATGCCAGGCCTCCCTGTCCATCACCAACTCCCAGAGTTCACTCAGACTCACGTCCATCGAGTCAGTGATGCCATCCAGCCATCTCATCCTCTGTCGTCCCCTTCTCCTCCTGCCCCCAACCCCTCCCAGCACCAGAGTCTTTT
>NW_011495033.1:13914736-13926385 GCF_000754665.1 Bison bison bison | reverse complement strand
AGTCTTTTCTAATGAGTCAACTCTTCGCATGAGGTGGCCAAAGTACTGGAGTTTCAGCTTTAGCATCATTCCTTCCAAAGAACACCCAGGGCTGATCTCCTTTAGAATGGACTGGTTGGATCTCCTTGCAGTCCAAGGGACTCTCAAGAGTCTTCAACACCACAGTTCAAAACCATCAATTCTTCGGCACTCAGCTTTATTCATAGTCCAACCCTCACATCCATACATGACTACTGGAAAAACCATAGCCTTGACTAGACAGACGTTTGTTGGCAAAATAATGTCTCTGCTTTAACCCTAAACTGCTTTAAAATTAAAAAAATTTTTTAATTCTTTTTTTTTTCAAAAATAGGGGAAAAGAGTAAAGAAAAAAAAGTCAATAAATCCCAACAAGTTTTAAACATTTTGGTGTATAATCCTCTGAGCCTAAGATTTTTTTGTTGATGTACCTCACAAATCTTTCAAAATCACTGGCTTTCTTTTTTTTTTTTTTTTTACTGGCTTTCTTTTCCGCTGATATGAGTCAAAAAAGAAATCTGTTCACCTTGCTTTGAAAGATGTTTTTAAGGTGGTGCTTCTCAAACTATACTGTGTACAAATTATTAGATTTAGTTGTAATGCATGTTCTGATTAGTAGGTCTCGGTGGGACCTAAGAGTCTGTATTTCTAACAAGTTCTTTCTTTAGTCTACACTTTGCTGGGCTTCCCAGGTGGAGCGGTGGTTCGATCCTGGGTCAGGAAGATCTCCTAGAGTGGGAAATGGCAACTCACTCCAGTATTCTTGCCTGGAAAATTCCATGGACAGAAGAGCCTGGTGGGCTATAATCCATGGATTGCAGAGTCAGACCCAGTTGAGCATGGATGCACTCTCTCTACTGGCACTACATCTTGCACAACAAGGTTCTAGAGCTTAAAGAAAAATATTTTTATTTGTGTACTTTTGATAAAGTCATTTGACACTGTGGAATTTTTGTATTCTGTGAACTACACATTTAACTGCTTTCAAAATGCTCAACACTGCTAATTATTAAAGAAATGCAAATCAAAACTACAGTGAGGTATCACCTCACACTAGTCAGAATGGCCATCATCAAAAAGTGTACAAATAATAGAGACTTCCCTAGCAGTCAAGTGTTTAAAACTCTGAGCTTCCACTGCAGGGGATGCAGGTTTGATCCCTGGTCAAAAAAATAAAAATAAAAAATTAAAGCTACAGAGTGTGTAGGGAATACTCCTACACTATTGGTGGACATGTAAATTGGTGCAGCTACTATAGAAAATCAGTATGGAGGTTTCTTCAAAAACAAAATATTTCCAACGGGGAAGAAGGAAGGGTGGGTGGGGATTAAAAAAACTCTCAGCAATCCCAATTCTAGGCATATATCCAGAAAAGATGGAAACTCTAATTCAAAACTAATTCAGAAAGATACATGCACCCCCAATTGTACTTTTGCAATTATCAAGACATGCAAGCAACCTGAGTCCATCAACAGAGAAATGGATAAAAAAGATCAGATATGTGTATATATATACACATGCATAAAATGGACTATTACTTGGCTATAAAAAAGAATGGAATATTGCCATTTGCAGTAACATGGATAGACCTAGAAATTATCATACTGAGTGAAGTAAGCCAGACAGAAAAAGACAAACATTAACACTCATATGTTGAATCTAAAAAAGAATACAAATGATCTTATTTACAAAACAGAAACAGACTCCTCACAGACAGAGAGAACAAACTATGGTTACCAAAGGGGAAGTGGGGGGCGGGAGGGAATAAATTAGGAATATGGGATTAACAGATACACACTACTATATGTAAAGTAGACAAGCAAGGATTTACTGTATAGCACAGAGAACTATATTCAATATCTTATAATAATCTATAATGGAAAAGAATCAGAAAAAATATGTGAAAGTGAAGTCGCTCAGTCCTTTCTCTTTGCGACCCCATGGACTGTAGCTCACCAGGCTCCTCGGTCCATGGGATTTTCCAGGCAAGAGTACTGGAGTGGGTTGCCATTTCCTTCTCCAGAGGATCTTCGACGGATCAAACTCGGGTCTCCAGCATTATAGGCAGACGCTTTACCATTTGAGCCACCAGGGAAGCTATAATGAAAAAGAATCAGAAAAAATATGTAAACAATCATTTTGCTGTAAACCTGTAACTAATGCAACATTGGAAATCAACTATACTTCAATAAAAATAAAATAAAACCACTACTGGTAGTGAAAAAAAAAAGTTGGAGGTGAGTAGTGGTATGTCAGAAAGAAAATATGATGTAGAAAATGATTAAGAGATTAAATATGGTAAGAACAATTAAACTGTTGTAGATGCTCTATCGGAGAAGGCAATGGCACCTCACTCCAGTACTCCTGCCTCCAGTACTCCTGCCTGGAAAATCCCATGGACGGAGGAGCCTGGTGGGCTGCAGTCCATGGGGTCGAGAAGAGTCAGACACGACTGAGCGACTTCCCTTTCACTTTTCACTTTCATGCATTGGAGAAGGAAGTGGCAACCCACTCCAGTATTCTTGCCTGGAGAATCCCAGGGATGGGGGAGCCTGGTGGGCTGCCGTCTGTGGGGTCGCACAGAGTCGGACACGACGAAGCGACTTCGCAGCAGCAGCAGATGCTCTATAAATATTTGACATGAATTAAATCTAGCATAGTATGAATATAATTCCCTTTCAAAACCACTGCTTCTGCCTTTACCTTGCATGTAATTATTGTCATTTTGGAATTGTCACAATCACAACTCTCCTCTTCACTAAGGTGTTTTACAACTTCTAACATTTAACTCATTAAACATTTTGTCTATCAAGCAGAACAAACAAAAAACCCTAATTGCTTCCAAGTGTTTTTCTGATATTTCAATTCCTAGGGTCTCCTCCGACTAAGGAAAATCTTAAATCAGCAGTGATGTAAGACTGATAAAACCTTGGTGAAAAACTAGGACAGGAGAAGCAAGAGGCGGAACGTAAAGTGAGAGGAAAGCAGGGACTGACGACGCGGAGGAGCGATTTCAACATTGGACGAGAGCCGGTTGCGTTTACTGGATGGACCGGAAGAACTCGCGAGTTGTCTCAGCACCATGGCGGGTCCCGTCAGCTTAAGAGAGCTTCTAATGGGCGCTTCAGCCTGGACAAGCTCTGAGAGTCCCGAGGGATCCCCTACAGAGGGTGGTGGGAGCGCGGCTGGCGGACCGGAGCCTCCTTGGCGGGAGGATGAGATCTGCGTGGTGGGAATCTTCGGCAAAACGGCTCTGCGCCTGAATTCCGAGAAGTTTTCACTTGTGAACACGGTGTGCGACCGACAGGTCTTTCCCCTCTTTCGCCACCAAGATCCTGGAGATTCGGGGGCTGGAATCAGGACCGAGGCTGGGGCCGTCGGGGAGGCTGGCGGAGCCGGGGACCCTGGGGCTGGGGCCGGGGCCGGGGCCGGGGATCCAGTTCGGGGAGGTGTAACTGCCGCGGAAGGCAACCGAACTGAGGCAGGTTCCCAGGATTACAGCCTTCTGCAAGCCTATTACAACCAGGAAAGCAAAGTTCTGTACCTTCTTCTTACTTCCATCTGTGACAATTCCCAGCTTCTGCGGGCTTGTCGGGCCCTTCAGAGCGGGGAAGCTGGAGGTGGCCTCTCTTTACCTCATGCAGAAGCGCACGAGTTCTGGAAGCATCAAGAGAAGGTGCAGTGCCTCAGTCTCCTTTACCTTTTCTCCGTCTGTCACATCCTGCTTCTGGTCCATCCCACTTGTTCCTTTGACATCACTTATGATCGAGTATTCAGAGCCCTGGATGGACTGAGACAGAAAGTACTGCCCCTTCTCAAAACAGCTATTAAGGATTGTCCAGTTGGTAAAGACTGGAAACTAAACTGCCGACCTTGCCCACCTAGACTCCTTTTCCTTTTTCAACTCAATGGAGCACTCAAGGTAGAACCCCCTCGGAACCAAGACCCAGCTCATCCAGATAAGCCCAAGAAGCATTCTCCCAAAAGGAGACTGCAGCATGCCCTGGAGGACCAGATCTATAGAATCTTCCGGAAGAGTCGTGTCTTGACTAATCAGAGTATCAACTGCCTCTTTACTGTACCTGCCAATCAAGCTTTTGTGTACATAGTTCCCGGAAGCCAGGAGGAGGATCCAGTAGGCATGTTGCTGGACCAACTTAAGAGTCATTGTACTGTGAAAGACCCTGAATCTTTGTTGGTCCCTGCACCACTTTCTGGGTCCAGGCGATACCAGGTGATGAGGCAGCACAGCAGACAACAGCTTTCTTTCCACACTGACACCAGCAGTTCCAGTTCTTCGGGGCAGCTAGTGGATTTCACGCTGCGAGAGTTCCTATGGCAGCATGTAGAGCTAGTACTAAGCAAGAAAGGTTTTGATGACAGTGTGGGCAGGAACCCACAGCCTTCCCATTTTGAACTTCCTACTTATCAGAAGTGGATCTCAGCAGCTTCAAAACTGTATGAAGTAGCTATTGATGGGAAAGAGGAGGACCCAGCATCTCCCACTGGGGAGTTAACATCTAAGATTTTAAGCAGTATTAAAGTCTTGGAAGGATTTTTGGATATTGACACAAAATTCTCAGAGAACCGTTGCCAAAAAGCTTTACCGATGGCCCATAGTGCCTACCAGTCAAATTTGCCTCATAATTACACAATGACTGTCCACAAGAATCAGCTTGCCCAGGCTCTTCGAGTGTACAGCCAACATGCTAGGGGTCCAGCCTTTCACAAGTATGCCATGCAGTTACACGAAGACTGCTACAAGTTTTGGAGCAACGGCCATCAGCTCTGTGAGGAGAGGAGTTTAACTGATCAACATTGTGTACACAAATTTCACTCCTTACCTAAATCAGGTAGCTAAAGTTTTCTTAGCATTTCACAATCAAAATTTGGGGCTGTGTTTGTATTCTTGTTTTCAGACAGTTTGTTCCCTATGTATTGACATTTTAAAAAGAGAGCCCTACAGAAATTTAGGTACATCAGATTTAAGTTTCCTCACCTGCTGGAAAAAGAAAAATCAGCTATGACTACTAATTACATTCTTGTATTTAAAGAACAAACCCTAGGGTATTAGTAAATGAGAACTGTTAAATAATACAGAGTTTCAGGAATTTCATATTAATGTTTTTACCTTGGAACTTTTGTTTAAAATGAACAGAATGAGATGTATGGTCACTATGTTGATGATAAACTTTACTTAGAAATTCTAGAAGTTTATATTTAAAGTATGTTTTATTTCTATATATTTCCACTTGCTGCTTCTGTTAGGTGTGTTTAATCAAGTGTTTGTGGGTTTGTGTTTGTGTGTTGAGGGTTTTTTTTTCCCCTCCTCATTTCCAAAGAACTCTTTGGAGAAATTTGAGGGTTAGGTAAAATTGAATGCAGAATAAATGTGGGTCTGCATTGTATGTAAAATGAATAATGACTTATATTTTGCAGGAGAAAAACCAGAGGCTGATAGAAATCCTCCTGTGCTGTATCACAATAGCCGAGCTCGATCCACTGGTGCCTGTAACTGTGGAAGGAAACAGGCACCCCGAGACGATCCCTTTGATATCAAGGCAGCTAACTATGACTTTTATCAGGTAGATTCTGCATTTTTTTTCTTCCTCTTCTCTCTGTCTCTTTAGCTAACTACCATCTGAGTAAAAATGTACCTTTTCAGAAGCAAAATGTCTATTAATAGATAAGTCAATGTCACTTGCAGTGTGATATGTGATGAGAAAATTCTTTATATATGTACTTATTTGCTTACCCGTTAACTGTCGATTCTTGCTTTTTAGTGTGAAGAACGTGTTGTTTTCTTTTATTTATTTTTGGCTGCCCTGGGTCTTCGTTGCTTTGCGCTGCTTTCTCTAGTTGCAGGGAGTGGCTGCTATGCTTCATTGTGGTGCTCGGGCTTCTCACTGTGCTGGCTTCTCTTGCTGCGGTGCACAGGCTGTAGGCACACAGGCTTCAGTAACTGCAGCACACGGACTCAGTAGTTGTGGCACATGGACTCAGTAGTTGTGGCACACGGGCTTAGATGCTCCACGGCATGTGGAATCTTCCCAAACCAGGGATTGAACTCATATCCCCTGCATTGGCAGGCAGATTCTTATCCACTGTGCCACCAGGGAAGTCCAAGAATGTTTGCTTTCCATGAAAGGTTCACAGGATTTGTTTGTTTGTTTCCTTCCTCCATAGCTTCTGGAAGAAAAATGTTGTGGAAAATTGGATCACATCAATTTCCCAGTATTTGAACCAAGTACTCCAGATCCTGCTCCTGCCAAAAATGAATCATCTCCTGCTCCCCCAGATGCAGATGCTGATAAACTTAAAGAGAAAGAACCTCAAACCCAAGGAGAGAGCACAAGCCTGAGTTTAGCTTTGAGTTTAGGCCAGTCTACTGATAGTTTAGGTACCTATCCAGCCGATCCACAAGCAGGAGGAGATAATCCAGAAGTTCATGGCCAAGGTGAAGTAAAAACTGAGAAGAGACCAAACTTGGTTGATCGGCAGGCATCCACAGTTGAATATCTCCCAGGCATGCTTCATTCAAATTGCCCCAAAGGTCTCCTACCCAAATTCTCCAGCTGGTCTTTGGTTAAACTAGGCCCTGCTAAGTCTTACAACTTTCATACTGGTTTGGACCAACAGGGCTTCATTCCAGGAACAAACTATCTTATGCCTTGGGACATTGTCATCAGGACTAGAGCTGAAGATGAAGGAGACTTAGACACGAATTCTTGGCCTGCTCCAAATAAGGCTGTTCCTGGTAAGAGAAGTGCAGTTGTCATGGGCAGAGGAAGACGGCGAGATGACATAGCGCGAGCATTTGTGGGCTTTGAATACGAAGACTCTCGAGGTCGAAGATTTATGTGCTCAGGACCTGACAAAGTAATGAAAGTAATGGGAAGTGGCCCCAAGGAATCAGCTTTAAAAGCCCTGAATAGTGACATGCCCTTGTATATTCTGTCATCCTCTCAGGGTAGAGGGCTGAAACCACATTATGCTCAACTTATGAGGCTTTTTGTTGTGGTTCCTGATGCTCCTTTGCAGATAATCTTAACGCCTCAGGTAAGAAATATAACTTTTTGTGTTGTTAGACAATCATGTTTGTTGTTTGTTTCGATTGTTTGAAAAAAAGGACAGGGTATCAAACTAATTAAACAGGTCTTAATTTTAAATACCTCTTACATTAATAACTAATTTCTGTTTCTTAAAAAATAAATTGTAGGTGTGTTAATCAGTTCACACCATCAATTCACATCATTTAGTTAGAGGCAGAACTTGAAATTAAAAATCTATAGAAAAGCAGGATAATATTTGAGATTATTTAATATCAGATATGATTGAAATCAGGAGTGTACCTGCTTATGTGCTCTTTGAATCTGTCCTTGGTTTAGGCACTTAACCTTTCTTTTTCTTTTTTTCTTTTTTTAATTTGTTTATTTAGCTGCATGGGGTCTTGGTTGCAACTCACAGTCTCTGTAGTTGCAGTGCAAGGGTTTAATTGCCCCATTGCATGTGAGATCTTAGTTCCCCAATGAGGGGTACAACCCTCATCCCCTGCTTTGCAAGGCAGACTCTTAACCACTGGGCCACCAGAGAAGTCCCTTTCAGATGTTTCTTATTGAAAAAATGTTAAAATAATCATATAACCTGTGTTTTTCAGGTTCAGCCAGGCCCACCACCATGTCCAGTATTCTACCCAGAAAAGCAAGAAATCACTCTCCCACCTGATGGCCTCTGGGTTTTGAGGTTTCCTTACGCATACGTGACTGAGCGAGGACCTTGTTTCCCTCCGAAGGAAAACGTGCAATTGATGAGTTACAAGGTGCTCCGTGGGGTTCTTAAAGCGGTAACACAATAAGTGTTTTCCAGCCAGTACAGTTCTGAACTTGAGCTGGGTTTTGCTTTTGGTGTGTACTGCAGGATCTTTTTTGGTGTGTAATACTGTGTTTTCTTGAGCCCAAAATATGTTTTGGTTACAGAAGTTCAGTATTTGGACAGTAATTGTTCCACTGTTTCGTGATATTGTTGGTATTTATTGTAAATGGGGGTATAACTTAATAAACGTTTATTCTAGAAAAGGACGTAAATACATGGTTGATACCTCTATTTTCTCATTTCTGTTTTACTGTCCATAATAAAAAATATTTCTGTTATAACTGAATATCGCATTATCATGTTGAGCCAGAGGTTTGTTTTGTTTTGTTTTGTTTTTTACTGAAATAATGTTTTAGCTGGAATTTTCCTTAAAACACTGCTCCTGAAATTATATTCAGAACAAGATGATCCAGTAGGTTATCTGGTAATTGTATGAGTACTTAATTGCAAAAAATGTTCTATATTGTTTGGCTCATAGTTTTGGTACCTGAGTTACATTGCTTTGTTCTCACCGTTTCATTCTTGGACTGATGAGATACCATATTTTTAAAAAATTTTATTTATTGTTTTATTTATTTATTTTTGGCTGTGCTGGGCTGTTTTTTAGTGCTTTTGCGAGAGCTTTCTCTCGTGTGGCGAGGTGGGGCAACTCTTCCTCGCAGTGGCTTCTCTTGTGGAGCACAGGCTCTAGGCCTGTGGGCTTTAGTAGCTGTGGCTTGTGGGCTCAGTGTTTGCAGCTCTTGGGCTCCAGAACACGGGCTTAGTGGTTGTGGCACACGGCCTTAGTTGCTCAGTGACTTGGGATTTTCCCCGACCAGGGATCAAATTAGTGTCCCCTACGCTGGCAGATGAATTCTTATCCACTGCGCCACCAGGGAAGTCTGAGATACCATTTTTTAAATGAAGTTTTAAATAACTAAAACCTATTTGTCCAAAATATTAGTACACATTTTATTCATTGAAAATTGCTGTACTGTGAAACAGTTTGCTAAGTGATACAAATTCTATCAGTTCATATCAGTATTAACTTTCACCATCAAAATAGTGACACTGACTTATCACTAGCTAAGTTGTGCAAAATAAGTTAGTATACCAAAATTCTAGTGTAATTGATTATATTTTCCTAGACACGTTGGTTTTGAAATGCTGAGCAAATAGAATTGGCGATTTTAATACTGTATATGAAATGTAGTATTTGATTAACACATCTTGCTACCAGACCAGCATAAAACAGTTACTTAGGTTTTGATTAGATCTTAAATTTTCAAACCTATAGAGAAAAACATATAACTAGCAGCCAATTTAAAACTGTAATTAATTAGGTGTCTTTTTGTACCTATTTTGGACTTCCCTGGTGGCTCAGACAGTAAATACCTATTTTACTGTAGTTTTGTTAGGAGAATCTGAGCCAATATGAAAGTTAGTCTACATTTTTTCATCCTGTCCTTATTTTTCATCCTTTTCCCTTATATCATTCATTCTTTTTATATCAGTTTTAAAAATCCCAACTACTGTTGTATTAATTGTAGTTCTTGGTTGTTGCATTTGAGAAATATGGCTAGATTTTTCTGTAAGTAAGTGTTAGTCGCTCTGTTGTGTCTGACTCTTTGCAACCCCATGGATTGTAGCCTGCCAGGCTCCTCTGTCCATGGAATTCTTCACACAAGAATACTGGAGTGGGTAGCCATTCCCTTCCCTCGGGGATCTTCCCAACCCAGGGATCGAACCCGGATCTCCTCATTGCAGGCAGATTCTTTGTCATCTGAACCACTAGGGAAGCCCATTGTTCTAAGACTTGACTTAGAGGCTATTAAAAAAAGACTTTTACTTAGGTTGTGTAAACTTGTAGGTCAAAGGAACTTAAAAAAGTAGTTTATGAGAACAAATAGGTTTCAGAAGAGCAAACCTGTGACTTTTTTGCTTTCTTTCCTTGCTGATGTCACTCTACACTGAATGACTTTACTGCTTAAATTAGAAAGTGATTTTCCCTGATTACATTTGGTTACAGAGGCAACCCTAATTTAAATTTCTGTAGCATTTTTAAATACAAATCTTTAAAATATTTACAATGTGTTAGATTCTGGTGTACAGCAAAGTGATTGAGTTATGTGTGTGTATATATATGTATATCAATGTATATATATATTCTTTTTTGCATTCTTTTCCATTATGGTTTATTATAGGATATTGAATATAGTCCTTGGTGCTATGCCTTGTTGTTTATCTGTTGTTCCTTTTTTATTTTTGGGCTACACCACAAGGCTTTTGGGATTTTGCTTAGTTCCCTGACCAGGGAGTGAACCCCGGCAACAGGTGCAGAATCCTAACCATTGCACCTCCAGGGAAGTCTCTATTTTATATATAGCAGCTTGTATCTGCTAATTCCAAATTCCTAGATTATTCCTCTTGTGAACCCTTACCTCTTTGGTAACCATAAATTTGTTTTCTATATCTGTGAGTCTATTTCTGTTTTGTAAATGAGTTCATTGTATCATGTTTTAGATTCCATTTCTTCATTTCAGTTCAGGTGCTTAGTGGTGTCCCACTCTTTGCGACCCCACGGACTCTTTGCAACCTCATGCAGCACATCAGGCCTCCCTGTCCATCACCAGTTCACGGAGCTTGCTCAAACTCATGTCCATTGAATCCGTGATGCCATCCAACCATCTCATCCTCCGTCATCCCTTTTCCTCCCAGCCTCAGTCTATCCCAGCATCAGGATCTTTTCAAATGAGTCAGCTCTCCGAATCAGGTGGCCAAAGTATTGGAGTTTCAACTTCAACATCAGTCCCTCCAATGAATACCCAGAACTAATCTCCTTTAGGATGGACTTGTTGGATCTCCTTGCAGTCCAAGGGACTCTCAAGAGTCTTCTCCAGCACCACAGTTCAAAAGCATCAATTCTTTGGTGCTCAGCTTTCTTCACAGTCCAACTCTCACATACATACATGACTACTTGAAAAATCATACACTTCACTACATGAACCTTTGTTGCCAAAGTAATGTCTCTGCTTTATAATATGCTGTCTAGATTGGCCATAACTTTCCTTCCAAGGAGGAAGCGTCTTTTAATTTCATGGCTGCAATCACCATCTGCAGTGATTTTGGAGCCCAGAAAAATGAAGTCAGCCACTGTTTCCACTTTTTCCCCATCTATTTGCCATGAAGTGATGGGACCAGAGGCCATGATCTTAGTTTTCTGAATGTTGAGCTTGAAGCCAACTTTTTCAGTCTCCTCTTTCACGTTCATCAAAAGGCTCTTTAGTTCTTCACTTTCTGCCATAAGGGTCGTGTCATCTGCATATCTAAGGTTATTGATATTTCTCCCGGCAATCTTGATTCCAGCTTGTGCTTCCTCCAGCCCAGCGTTTCTCATGATGTACTCTGCATAGAAGTTAAATAAACAGGGTGACAATATACAACCTTGACGTACTTCTTTTCCTATTTGGAACCAGTCTGTTTTTCCATGTCCAATTCTAACTGTTGCTTCCTGACTTGCATACAGGTTTCTCAAGAGGCAGGTCAGGTGGTCTGGTATTCCCATCTCTTGAAGAATGTTCCACATTTTATTTTATTTTATTTATTTATTTATTTTTGAATGTTCCACATTTTATTGTGATCCACACAGTCAAAGGCTTTGGCATAGTCAATAAACCAGAAATAGATGTTTCTCTGGAACTCTCTTGCTTTTTCTATGATCCAGTGGATGTTGGCAATTTGATCTCTGGTTCCTCTGCCTTTTCTAAAACCAGCTTGAAC
>NW_011495033.1:13909021-13914636 GCF_000754665.1 Bison bison bison | reverse complement strand
GTGTGCGATGAGTGCAATTGTGCAGTAGTTTGAGCATTCTTTGGCATTACCTTTCTTTGGGATTGAAATGAAAACGGACCTTTTCCAGTCCTGTGGCCACTGCTGAGTTTTCCAAATTTGCTGGCCTATTGAGTGCAGCACTTTCACAGCATTGTCTTTTAGGATTTGAAATAGCTCAACAGGAATTCCATCACCTCCACTAGCTTTGTTTGTAGTGATGCTTCCTAAGGCCCACCTGACTTCACATTCCAGGATGTCCAGCTCTAGGTGAATGATCACACCATCGTGATTATCTGGGTCGTGAAGATCTTTGGCATAATCAATAAAGCAGTAATAGATGTTTTTCTGAAACTCTTGCTTTTTCTATGATCCAACGGATGTTGGCAATTTGGTCTCTGGTTCCTCTGCCTTTTCTAAATCCAACTTGAACATCTGGAAGTTTATGGTTCACATACTGTTGAGGTCTGGCTTGGAGAATTTTGAGCATTACTTTGCTAGCGTGTGAGATGAGTGCAATTGTGCAGTAGTTTGAGCATTCTTTGGCGTTGCCTTTTTTTGGGACTGGAATGAAAAATGACCTTTTCCAGTCCTGTGGCACTGCTGAGTTTTCCAAATTTGCTGGCATATTGAGTGTGGCACTTTAACAGCATCACCTTTTAAGATTTGAAATAGTTCAACTGGCTTTGTTTGTAGTGATGCTTCCTAAGGCCCACTTGACTTCGCATTCCAGGATGTCTAGCTCTAGGTGGGTGATCACACCATCGTGATTATCTGCGTCGTGAAGATCTTTTTTGTACAGTTCTTCTGTGTATTCTTGCCACCTCTTCTTAATATCTTCTGCTTCTGTTAGGTCCATACCATTTCTGTCCTTTATTGTGCCCATCTTTGCATGAAATGTTCCCTTGGTATCTCTAATTTTCTTGAAGAGATCTCTAGTCTTTCCCATTCTGTTGTTTTCTTCTATGTCTTTGCAGTGATCGCTGAGGAAGATTTTCTTATCTCTCCTTGCTATTCTTTGGAACTCTGCATTCAGATGCTTATATCTTTGCTTTCCTCCTTTGCTTTTCGCTTCTCTTCTTTCACAGCTATTTGTAAAGCCTCCCCAGACAGCCATTTTGCTTTTTTGCATTTCTTTTCCATGGGGATGGTCTTGATCCCTGTATCCTGTCTAATGTCAAAAACCTCCGTCCATAGTTCATCAGGCACTCTATCTATCAGATCTAGGCCCTTAAATCTATTTCTCACTTCTACTGTATAATCATAAGGGATTTGATTTAGGTCATACCTGAATAGTCTAGTGGTTTTCCCTACTTTCTTCAATTTAAGTCTGAATTTGGCAGTATGGAGTTCATGATCTGAACCACAGTCAGCTCCTGGTCTTGTTTTTGCTGACTGTATAGAGTTTCTCCATCTTTGGCTGCAAAGAATACAATCAATCTGATTTCCGTATTGACCATCTACTGATAGCCATGTGTAGAGTCTTCTCTTGTGTTGTTGGAAGAGGTGTTTGTTATGACCAGTGCGTTCTCTTGGCAAAACTCTATTAGTCTTTGCCCTGCTTCATTCCGTATTCCAAGGCCAAATTTGCCTGTTACCCCAGGTGTTTCTTGACTTCCTACTTTTGCATTCCAGTCCCGTATAATGAAAAGGACATTTTTTTGGGGTGTTAGTTCTAAAAGGTCTTGTAGATCTTCATAGAACTGTTCAACTTCAGCTTCTTCAGGGATACTGGTTGGGGCATAGACTTGGATTACTGTGATATTGAATGGTTTGCCTTGGAAATGAACAGAGATCATTCTGTCATTTTTGAGATTGCATCCAAGTACTGCATTTCGGACTCTTTTGTTGACCATGATGGCTACTCCATTTCTTCTAAGGGATTCCTGCCCACAGTAGTAGATATAATGGTCATCTGAGTTAAATTCACCCATTCCAGTCCATTTAGTTCACTGATTCCTAGAATGTCGATGTTCGTCTTGCCATCTCCTGTTTGACCACTTCCAATTTGCCTTGATTCATGGACCTAACCTTCCAGGTTCCTATGCAGTATTGCTCTTTACAGCATAGGACCTTGCTTCTATCACCAGTCACATCGACAACTGGGTATTGTTTTTGCTTTGGCTCCATCCCTTCATTCTTTCTGGAGTTATTTCTCCACTGATCTCCAGTAGCATATTGGGCACCTACCGACCTGGGAAGTTCCTCTTTCAGTATCCTATCATTTTGCCTTTTCATACTGTTCATGGGGTTCTCAAGGCAAGAATACTGAAGTGGTTTGCAATTCCCTTCTCAAGTGGACCACATTGTGTCAGACCTCTCCACCATGACCCGCGCATCTTGGGTGGCCCCACACGGCATGGCTTAGTTTCACTGAGTTAGACAAGGCTGTGGTCTGTGTGATTAGATTGATTAGTTTTCTGTGATTATTGTTTCAATGTGTCTGCCCTCTGATGCCCTCTCGCAACACCTAACATCTTACTTGGGTTTCTCTTATTGTTCTTTTTTATTCCAGACACTCAGTGAAAATGAAAGTCACTGAGTCGTGTCCAGCTCTTTGCAACCCTGTGGACTATACAGTCCATGGACTTCTCTGGGCCAGAATACTGGAGTGGGTAGCTTTTCCCTTCTCCAGAGGATCTTTCCAACCTAGGGATCGAACCCAGGTCTCCCACATTGCAGGCGGAGTCTTTACTACCTGAGCTACAAGGGAAGCCCAAAATGAAAGTCTCTCAGTCCTGTCTGACTCTTTGTGACCCCATGAACTATACAGTCCATGGAGTTCCCCAGGCCAGAATACTGGACTGGGTAACTTCTTCCCTTTTCCAGCGGATCTTCCCAACCCAGGAATTGAACTGGGGTCTCCTGCATTGCAGGTGGATTCTTTACCAACTGAGCTATCAGGGAAGCCCCCCAGAAACTCTTAGAGTACTATGTCACCATAGTTGCTTGTTACTTCCTTTTTCCTACAAAGTTATATGTACTTATTTGAGTATTGAGTGCCTTCTATCTTTTATCCTGGTTATTTTGTCAGCATAAAAGCAAGATTACCTTGTTTACATGCATGCTGCTGAATCTCTTCAGTCCTGTCCTACTCTTTGCAATCCTATGCCTTGTGGCCTACCAGGCTCCTCTGTCCATGAGATTTCCTAGGTAGGAATACTAGAGTGGGTTGCATGCCCTCCTCCAGGGGATCTTCCCGACCCAGAGATCAAACACATGTCTCTTTACATCTCTTGCATCATCAGTTCAGTTCAGTTCAGTCGCTCAGTCGTGTCTGACTCTTTGCGACCCCATGAACCGCAGCACACCAGGCCTCCCTGTCCAACACCAGCTCCCAGAGCCTACCCAAACTCATGTCCATTGAGTCGGTGATGCCATCCAACCATCTCATCCTCTGTCATCCCCTTCTCCTCCTGCCCTCAATCTTTCCCAGCATCAGGGTCTTTTCAAATGAGTCAGCTCTTTGATTCAGGTGGCCAAAGTATTGGAGTTTCAGCTTTAGCGTCAGTCCTTCCAATGAACACCCAGGACTGATCTCCTTTAGGATGGACTGGTTGGATCTCCTTGCAGTCCAAGGGGCTCTCAAGAGTCTTTTCCAACACCACAGTTCAAAAGCATCAGTTCTTCGGCACTCAGCTTTCTTTATAGTCCAACTCTCATAACCATACATGACTTCTGGAAAAACCATAATCTTGACTAGATGGACCTTTGTTGGCAAAGTAATGTCTCTGCTTTTTAATATGTTGTCTAGGTTGGTCATAACTTTCCTTCCAAGGAGTAAGCGTCTTTTAAAAAATTTCATTTAATTTCATGGCTGCAATCACCATCTGCAGTGATTTTGGAGCCCCCAAAAATAAAGTCTCTCACTGTTTCCACTGTTACCCCATCTATTTGTCAGGTGGGCTCTTTACCATTAGTGCCACCTGGTAAGCCCAAACTAGTTTATAATCCCACTTAAAACAATTTTTGTTTTTGAACATACTTTTGTTGTTTTTGGAAAAGTAATATGTATTAATTGTATCTGTTATTAAAAATTTATTTTTTAAACAAAGATAAGAATATGTTACCTGAAGTTCCACTGCTTTGCTAGTGCTCTGTTAACCATTGGCAGCATTTTAGTGAATATCCTAAACATTGTATACATAAAGGCACCTTTGGATATGTATTCTTTTTTTTTGGTGGGGCCAAGTCATGCAGTAGTGAGATCTTAGTTCCCCCTCTAGGGTTCTACCCGAGGTCCCTGGCAATGAGAGTGTGAAGTTCTAACCACTGGACTGCCAGGGAATTCCCAGGATATGTATTCAGTTTTATATAATTGCAATCAGAATATATCTTGTTCTGTAATTTACTTTTTTTTTTTTTCACTCTACAGTGTGTGGTAGACTTTTTTCCTGTCAATAAATGAAAGTATTATTAATGGATGCATTGTTTTCTCTTATCAAGATTTATATAATCTGTCCTTTATTTAGGTTCTTTTAAATTTAGAATTTCTATGAACTATGGAATACCATGGTGCACACATCTTTTATTAATACTTGTGAAATTTTCTTGGCAGAGTAAACTCTTAGGCCTCGAACTGATGCATCAAGGGATATACACATTTTACATTTTGATGTATATTGCTAAATTGCCCTGAAGAAATTTGAACCATGCTCTAACCTAGTACTATCAGATTCCCATTGTCAGAGTTGAGAATCCAAATGGCAGTGTGCCATTTGCACACTAGCTGTTTGTTTCAGCAGTTTTCTTATTTAGAATAGTATTACACTTTAATTTATCAGTTCCTTTAGAACTTGGGTAGTTTGAGCATTCTTTGGCATTGCCTTTCTTTGGGATTGGAATGAAAACTGACCTTTTCCAGTCCTGTGGCCACTGCTGAGTTTTCCAAATTTACTGGCATATTGAGTGCAGCACTTTCACAGCATCATCTTTCAGGATTTGGAATAGCTCAACTGGAATTCCATCATCTCCACTAGCTTTGTTCGTAGTGATGCTTTCTAAGGCCCACTTGACTTCACATTCCAGGATGTCTGGCTCTAGGTCAGTGATCACATCATCGTGATTATCTGGGTCATGAAGATCTTTTTTGTACAGTTCTTCTGTGTGTTCTTGCCACCTCTTCTTAATATCTTCTGCTTCTGTTAGGTCCATACCATTTCTGTCCTTTATCGAGCCCATCTTTGCATGAAATGTTCCCTTGGTATCTCTAATTTTCTTGAAGAGATCTCTAGTCTCAAAATTCTCCAAGCCAGGCTTCAGCAATATGTGAACCGTGAACTTCCTGATGTTCAAGCTGGTTTTAGAAAAGGCAGAGGAACCAGAGATCAAATTGCCAACATCCGCTGGATCATGGAAAAAGCAAGAAAGTTCCAGAAAAACATCTATTTCTGCTTTATTGACTATACCAAAGCCTTTGACTGGGTGAATCACAATAAACTGTGGAAAATTCTGAAAGAGATGGGAATACCAGAACACCTGACCTGCCTCTTGAGAACTCTGTATGCAGGTCAGGAAGCAACAGTTAGAACTGGACATGGGACAACAGACTGGTTCCAAATAGGAAAAGAAGTACGTCAAGGCTGTATATTGTCACCCTGCTTATCCAAACCCAAACC
>NW_011495033.1:13908792-13908921 GCF_000754665.1 Bison bison bison | reverse complement strand
ACACATGTCTCTTTACATCTCTTGCATCATCAGTTCAGTTCAGTTCAGTCGCTCAGTCGTGTCTGACTCTTTGCGACCCCATGAACCGCAGCACACCAGGCCTCCCTGTCCAACACCAGCTCCCAGAGC
>NW_011495033.1:13847874-13908403 GCF_000754665.1 Bison bison bison | reverse complement strand
GCAGATGGTGACTGCAGCCATGAAATTAAAAGACGCTTACTCCTTGGAAGGAAAGTTAAGACCAACCTAGATAGCGTATTCAAAAGCACAGACATTACTTTGCCAACAAACGTCCATCTAGTCAAGGCTATGGTTTTTCCTGTGGTCATGTATGGACGTGAGATTTGGACTGTGAAGAAAGCTGAGTGCCGAAGAATTGATGCTTTTGAACTGTGGTGTTGGAGAAGACTCCTGAGAGTCCCTTGGACTGCAAGGAGATCCAACCAGTCCATTCTGAAGGAGATCAGCCCTGGGATTTCTTTGGAGGGAATGATGCTAAAGCTGAAACTCCAGTACTTTGGCCACCTCATGCGAAGAGTTGACTCATTGGAAAAGACTCTGATGCTGGGAGGGATTGGGCGCAGGAAGAGAAGGGGACGACAGAGGATGAGATGGCTGGATGGCATCGCTGACTCGATGGACGTGAGTCTGAGTGAACTCCGGGAGTTGGTGATGGACAGGGAGGCCTGGCGTGCTGCAATTCATGGGGTCGTAAAGAGTCAGACACGACTGAGCGACTGAACTGAACTGAACTTAGAACTTGGGTAAATGCCTTCTGGTCTCAATGATATATGTTCCTAGTCAATTGCATCTGCTTGTAGAACACTAATAATTTGGGCAATGCATCTGTAGGTGGGGTTGAAATTACAAGTTAATGAGTTATTTGACTAGCATGAATGTTCTTTTCACTATACTGCGTCCTGGATCTGCTACCTCTGAAATGCTTCAATAGACACTTTTTAAGTGGGGATTTCCTTAATATTATCTTCAAAGGGGCAAGACTATTTTCCAAATCTTTTTATTTTTCAGACGATCAATACTTTTAGAAGATCCAGCCCCTTGAACTGAGTTAAGATTCGTGACCTTGTTAAACAATCAGCAGTAGCTATATTGTCTTGGGCAAACTGCTTAACCTATCCAGGTAGCAGTTTTCTCGTCTCAGTGAAACAGGCCAGTGATTTCTGATACTCTTTTCTTTTTCAACCCTTTCCCCCATGACACTTGATTTCTTGTGCTCATTTCCTTTCTTGGTTTAAAAGATGTCTTATTAATTTTGGCACCCCTATAAATTTCCATCAAAATATGGCATTCGTCTTGGAAGACTTCTCTCATCATATTGGTGCAATTTTTAAAAGATGCCTTTCTTCTGTTACACTTCATTTGTTCTTTCATTAATGTTTCATTGGAAGTTTTGGGCCTCCAATAAGGCATATGTACTCCGGCTTGGTTATTTATTTTGAATAATTCTGTATACTGTCCCCAAATTTGTTGGTAATGTTTTAGAGAAGTGAGAAATGGAATATTTCCTGCCATATCAATAAACAAAGGATGTTACCGTCATTGGCACTTGTAGCCACTGTGGGTGGTGAGCTGGTGAGCCCTGAGGGAATGAAGGAAGGAAAGAATACCTCCATCTAGCAGCCATCAGTCTGCAGCCACTGCTTATGGTGAGCCCTGAGGAAACTCAGGATGTTTGGAAGACACTGGATACTGGCCCCAGATAGCTGAGGTACATATCAAAGAAATGATTTCAGTGAGCCAGACTCTTGCATGTTCCCATATATAGAAAGGCACTGAATTCCTTAACTTGGAATATCTGGTTTTCTTTCGAGGTTCAGACTACCTGCCCTTTGTGGCAAAACTTCTTTATAACCTGGCTCCAACCCTCCCCTCCTCAGAGCAATTCTCACAGGGTTATCTCCCGGGCTTGAAGTCTTAAAATTCTTTCTCCCCATCCCCCACCCCCAATAAAACATAACTCTCATCTTTTATGTTGTGAATTTGTTTTAAGTCCACAGAAGGAAAGAATTCTATCTTTTGACATAACACTTTACTTATATAGGATATATATATACACACACACACACACACATTTTTTTTTTTACACTGGCTATGCTGTGCAGCTTGCAGAATTGAACCTGGGCCACAGCAATGAAAGCATTGAATCCTAACAAGTAGGCCACCAGGGAACTCTCTAGGTTACTTTTAATACTTTGATTTTACTTCCTTAGATCCTCAAAACACTGCTTTGAGGTTAGATGTTATTATCTCAAGTTTTATAAATGTGAAACTGAGGCCAAAACTAAGTGATATGCCCAAGGTCACTCAGTTTGTAAATGGTATAGCTGTGTCTATGGGTTCTAAGTTCAAAGCTCTATCTGACTAATGGTACCTCTATAGTTGAAGGTTAGTCTTAGTTACATATTTTTTTCCCTGGTAGTATTTATCGTATACTTGTTGTTTAGTCTCTAAATCATGTCTGACTCTTTTGTGACCCCATGGACTGTAACCTGCCAGGCTCCTCTGTCAATGCAATTTTCCAGGCAGGAATACTGGAGTGGGTTGCCATTTCCTCTTCCAGGGGATCTTCCAGACCCAGGGATCGAACCTGAGTCTCCTGTTTGGTGGCAGATTCTTTACCATTGAGCCACCTGGGAAGCCCTAATCATATATATATGTCTGTACTAATCATAAAATAGTCATCAAATTTAAAGAAAATTGCTGTCAAGTGACATTTTAGAAGAGGGAAACAAACATGAGCACAGCAAATCTATAGGATATAATTTGACAGCCCTAAACAGATGAACAGGAAGGCCTGGCATGCTGCGATTCATGGGGTCGCAAAGAGTTGGACACGACTGAGCAACTGAACTGACTGAAACAGATACTTTCCCTAATTCCTAACAAAGCAGTAGTTTTCAACTTGTGAGTTTCCTTAAATTAAAAAAAAAATGGAACTTGCAATAACATATATAAAGATTACGTTAAATAAGACAAGGTAGTATGGGCCCAGGGACTGGCTCACAGAACACAGAAACAAACAGATGTAAGGACACCTAGTTATTCATATGGGGGAAAAAATTAAATTCCTACTTCACAACTTTCATCAAAGTCAATTTCAGATGTATCAAGGGCTTAAATGTGAAATGTGATATTTCAAAACATTTCCTTAAAAAGTTTTTAAGTTTGCTTGTATTTGGAATTTTTTATACTTAGTTCTCTTTCTTCTATAAAGGCTTTATCATTTCTTTGGGTATACTGGTGTTAAACCAAAAAATAAGACTACTATTAATCTCGGAGAAGCAGTAGTGAGCAGTGGCATGAAGTGAGAGCTTAATTCCCTGCCCAGGAATTGAAACTGGGTAGCCTGGATGAAAACCAGAAATCCTAGCCACCAAACCAGCAAGGGCTAGAGGCCGGAAGCTATATATTTCACTGGCTCTAGTACCCAGTGAAAAATGCATTTCTCACGGAGGCAAAAACTGTAAATGCAAGTACAAAGTATATTATCAGAGACAGCACAACAACAAATGGGAGAGCACACAGGAACAGCTAAGATAGAAGCAAGGCAGAGATGCACACCTGGAGAGAAAAGGTGTGGGTGTCCTCCCCAGGGAGGAGTGGCAGTACAGGGGTGGCTAAGTCATTTTTATAGGACAGTTCTGGTTTTTTGTTTACCTTTGGCCAATTATCTGGTTTCTCTTTTCCACACCTGACCTACCCTAGCACCCTCTCCAACATGTGTATGCAACTTTTTTCCAAGTTGGATTCCAGCCCAGAGTCCTATGTGGGAGCCTTAGCGTCACATATTATGGGGTGGTGCCCTCTTCTTTTTGACCCCCAAGGAGCCTTTCTCCACCTGTGAAATGTCTCCCTTGCCCCAAGGATGGGAAATATATGACGTCCTGACCCTTTACTCAAACAAGGTTTAGCCCCTCTCTGTTGCTGTCATGACTATATTAAGGTGACACAGGAGACAAAGCCTGGCTATTTACTCTATTTGTGATGTTACTTCCATTTCAGAGGGCAAATGGGAGCCCATCTATCTCCTGTCTCAGGGAATGCAAACTGGAGGCTAATTTTAAATGTCCAGCCTGAAGCCCATCTTTTTTTCATCCCAAGAAACAGGAGACCAGTTGTAAATACCTAGCCTGGGGCCCATCTACCTCCTGCCTCACTATGATGGTGAACTGATGTAAAAGTCTTTTTCTGCTACTTTTTAAAATCTACTGAAGGCCTTTGTTTTCAAGAATCCTCTAAATTTTATTAAATTTATAAAATAAAATTAAATTTTGTTTAAATTCCTCTTAAAGGACACAAGAATCTTTGGAAGTCATTATTAACAAAGAGTTGTAAGTTAACATTTAGTAAAAATGTTCCTCATTTTTCAGATAAGAAAACAGAAGTTTGCTTCAGGTCAGAGTCACATGATTTTAAATAATCACTCTGCCTTCTACTTCTGTGGGAGATCTGTTCTTATGACCAGATTTTCTCCCTCAGCCCTGGGTTAATTCTTTTGCACTTAAATGTGACTCTTAGAACTATAGTTTGGAATGTGTAGAATGAAAGGGAATTTAGTTTCCAGTCTTCCCAAGACTGAAGTGATAACCTGTAACACTGTCAACGTTTCCTTATTTTTGAACAAGTCCACAAATATTCGTCGACCATGTCCGAGGAACGAAGTTTGCAATTTCAGTGAAATGTGCGAAGAGCCATCTCTCAAATATTTGACTGATAAACTGGCACCTCGCATATGTGCGACAACGGAGAAAGTTCTCGCTTGGCTAGACAAATGGGTGTGTTTATTATTCGCTTTAATAAGCCTTAACTCCTCCTGCGGTAAGAGTTCTTTGCATTTCCTCGAGCAGAGGCTAACGACGCGACCCGGAGTGATTCTTTTCTGACGTGGACTTTCTAATTACGTCAGGCCTTCCTGAAGGCTCTCCTTGAACAGCCTTTTGTGTGGGAACGACGGCAGAGGCACTGGCGGGTTTCCAAGCTTTCTCCTTTATAGGGCCGCGAGCCGGACCACAAAGCTAGGTGACAGACGCCCGCGCTGGGACCTCCGCAGGCTCCTACCGGAGCGCGCCTGCGTGCCGAGGCTCCTTTGTTGCTCGGCTGCCCGAGTCCGGCTGCGCGTGCGCGGTGGGCAGGCGCCGACAAGTGCGCTGCACCGCGGGCGCCGGCGTGGGGGCGAGCAGATCTCGAGCAGCAGCCGCCGCCGCCGGCGCAGCCGTTGCGACCGTATCAGCGGAGTTCAGAGGGCCAGGCGGCGGGAGGCTTCCTCACACGGGGGCTGAGATGTCGTCCACCGCGGCTTTTTACCTCCTCTCCACCCTGGGAGGGTACTTGGTGACTTCATTCTTGTTGCTCAAATACCCGACCTTGCTGCACCAGCGAAAGAAGCAACGATTCCTCAGTAAACACATCTCTCACCGCGGAGGTGAGAGGGGTCCCCAAAACCAGATGGCGGAAGTGGGGGAGGCTCCCCCCACCCTACCCCCCGGCCCCGCGACTGGAGCTGAGGCTCCTCGGCAAAAGGCAGGCGGGTGGAAATACGTGTGAATCTGAGGAAGGATGGGCGTGTGTGAACTGAGGGTCCCCTGGAGGTAAAGACAATGTGAAGGGGAGGTCTTCTGAAGGAAAGAGAGGGTCTTGAAACTGAGCCAAGGTGGGAATCTCTTGGGGGCAGGGAAGTCAGGGGTTCTCCGAAGGAGGAAGGACCGGGGTGAGAATGAACGGTAGATGGGAGACTTCTCGGCGAAGGGAAGGATAATCTCAGGGTCGCTTCCCTGCAGCGGAGGCACCAGTGGGGATCCTCGGGCCGATCCGCGGGCATCCTGCCGGGGGAACCCGGGAACAGACTTGTTCCGAGACAAGCCAGTGGCGGAGCTTGTGGGAAGATGGGGCGAACTGCTTTCCAGGGCCGAGGAGCTGCGTGAACGTGGAGCGTGGTGCAGCCCGGGCATCCGCAGTCCCTGGGGGCTGGTCCCAGTTCTCCACCCCTCCATCCCTCCTCCTGAGCAGGGTAACTGAGAAGAGGGGGAATCCAAGTTCCCGAGCCGGGGACACTTCCCAAGGTCACAGTTAGAGCTTGAGCTGGACTGGGACAAGAAACGGGGGTGTCCTGATTCCCAAGGCTTCAAACCTCGCACCTATTTTTTTTTTTCCCCCAACCCCACCTTGCACCCCAGGAGTGACGTGTGGATTTCCAAAAAAACAAAAAGATTGGGTTTTGTGACAGGACCTTATTGTTTGAAGACAACAAAGAAGTTTCTTTTGAAACAGTGCCTTGCCAGAAGGAACCTAGATAGTTCCCCCTCTCATTTCTCAGACAGCAGGCCACATCTTTGCCTCTTCATTATTGTGTAATAATATGCTTTTATTTTCATTTCAAGTATGATGTATAAGATGTTGTAAGTTTGGATTATTTCATTCAGTTTTAGCTGTTCTTTAGAGCTGAATGTTAAACTAGGTTAAAATTGCTTGGAATTTACTTGAAATGGTAAATTCTAGGAGTTTACAGTCAAAAATTTAATTTAGTACCATTACTCCTTTTGTTAATAAAAATGGGCCAGGAATAGTCAGTCAGTCAGTTCAGTCACTCAGTCGTGTCCAACTCTTTGCAACCCCATGAACTGCAGCACACCAGGCCTCCCTGTCCATCACCAACTCCCGGAGTTTACCCAAACTCTTGTCGATTGAGTCGGTGATGCCATCCAAACATCTCATCCTCTGTGGTCCCATTCTCCTCCCGCCCTCAATCTTTCCCAGCATCAGGGTCTTTTCAAATGAGTCAGCTCTTCGCATCAGGTGGCCAAAATATTGGAGCTTCAGCTTCAACATCAGTCCCTCCAATGAACACCCAGGACTGATCTCCTTTAGGATGGACTGATTGGATCTCCTTGCAGGCCAGGAATAAGGTTTTAAATATCACAGAAGTACATTTGCACGCTGCTGTAAAATCTGTATAATTTTATCAGTTAAACAAACGTAGGACTTCCCAGGTGGTCCAGTGGTTAGGACTTGCACTTCCAATGCAATGAGCGTGGACTGAAGCGACTTAGCAGCAGCAGCAGCAGCAGCATGCCCTGTGGTGTGCCAAAAAAGAAAAAAAGAAGATAAAGTACTAAATAGTGACTTCAATGGTTATGCTAGTCTCCCACTCATGAAAACTATCAAAGATTTTAAGGGATCTATCACCAGCTAAATGACATGTTAGTTCTCATTTGGTTTACCTATATTTTAATAGATACAGAAGTAAACTGTAGGTAAAGCCAAAATACAACTTTTGTGTTTGAGTTGTCCCTGTAGAAGTATTTTCAATGGTAGTAGTCCTACTCTGGAGATGAGCATTACCTGCTGACTTTTAAATCAGTAAATCAGTGTTTACTGATTTAAAAAAAAAAAAAGTATGCTTACTAAAAACCCAAATCAAAACAAAATAAAACTAGATCTTCTTAAAAAGCTTTCTAAACTGTCATTGTGGGTGATCTAGATTTTATTTCAGAAGAAATAATATTGTTAACTCTGTAGGATATGAAATCTATGTACAGTCCTGAAGCACTTAGTAAGTTCCTGTGTGATAGTGCTTAATATATTTTTTGTTGAGTATGTATATCAAAGAATACAGTTGAACCAGAGTGATAGAGAATATATTTACTAAAAACCACTTTGGAACTCAAGATAGTAAGTTTCTGGAAAATAATAGACTAGGAAGCAGTCAGCTTCTACTTGCTTTTTATTTTTCTCTTGGACACTGATAATAGCAAGTGGTGCTATCTGTGCATATTTCTCCATGCATATCATCAACATTGCAGATAACGTATTTCATGTAACCCAGGTGTATAACCACTCCAAGATTGAAACATTGATCACGATAGGTGTATAAAGTATATACACCTGAATTGCTTTAACTTAAAAAAACTGTTACTGTATACTGTTATGTCTCTATAAAAGCATTATCACCTGAGTCAGATTCTGAATCTATAACTAGTTAACCTTGGGAATAAGCTTCAGTTTTAGTTTCCTTATCTATAAATGTAAACCATTTACCTTGCTTCCCTTTGGGTTGTTATGAGGATTAGGTGTACAGAAAGCACTTTGAATGCCATAGAATTGTTTAGAAATGTAAGCATGGGTACATGGGGTCACATTCATATTTTGCAATAGAACTTTGAGTTGAATGAGGAAAAAATGAGATCACCAGTGTACTTAATGTTTTCAAAGTTTTAATGAACACTTTGGCTTTTTGCTGATTGATTGTCCTTGAAAGTCGAAAATGCTTTGTTTTAAAAATTAAATGGTATAGGCCTGCTTTGTTCTTACCTAGGTAACACGTAGGTTGTATTGCATTATATTGTGGTAGGATATCTGCTTCCCTTATTAGACTGTGAGTTCCTCAAGAGCAGATTTTAGATTTTATTAATGCTTGAGTCTCTAGCCTCTAGTACAAATTGTAACCTACACTTAAAATAATAGCTTATTGTCTGCTAATTATCTACTTTGTGCTGGGTACTTTCCGTGTGTTTCCTAATCTATTTGTCCAAAGAACACTTTTTGTAACTACAGTGTATTGATGAACCCACTTCAGTGTTTTTGCCTGGAGAATCCCAGGGATGGAGGAGCCTGGTGGGCTGCTGTCTATGGGGTCGCACAGAGTCAGACACAACTGAAGCAACTTAGCAGCCCAGTGTATTAATGAAATACCAATAAGATCAAAGATGTACCCCTTGGATTAAATCAAGAGCAAGCCATACTCTCAAAGGCTATTTTTATTGTTTCTCAATGACATTGTGAATTTTAATAATATTTTTGACAGTTGCGTAAGTAATTCATGTTCATTGTATTAATGGAAAATTTGGAAAATAATCGAAATGAAAAAAGAAAAAGTAGTTCCTAAAACTCACTATCAGTAGACATAATCTTTGTTAACATTTTGAAGTACATATTTTAAGTATGTATTTTGAAGTATGCCCTTTTAAAATATATTTTTAAATATATCCTTTAAGTACATATTTTACTACCCTTGGAATCATACTATGTATATACTTATTTCAGATGCCCACTAAGTTAACTAGAGTTAGGATAGCAGGGAAATAACTTTCTCATACTTCCTAACCTATTTCTATGGACCAATTAAATTAAGCACTAGGGTTTACTAGGGTTCAATGGCAAAAGAATTAAAAAAAAAATCAACTGATAAAATCCTCACCTGACCTTTTAATCTTTCACCCATGGTTACAAGGCAAAGTATTGCCCAAATCTGGGCATTTTGCCACAGATTGATTTAGCAGGTGATAAGTTTGAGGGTAAATATTGCTGATGGACACTGGTTATTTCTGAGTCCTAAACTTTAATTCCTCAAGGAGGAAATTGAAGCATCTGTTTGAGTCTCAGAGTGTCACTAGAAGTAACGTTCTGCAGTTGCACCCTGAAACATATTCTGCACGGCAGGGTATCAGTTCTTTTCAGCTTCTCTGTTTTCTCTGCATTCCTGTTTTCAGGGAAATCTTCCTTACTTGTCAGTGAAGACTTTTTTCCCAACTCGCTTGTTCCTACTGATATCTTGCTAACAGTGGAATCATTCATCCTTTATCTTTCCAGGTGGCATTAGTGGTAAAGAACACACCTGCCAATGCAGGAGGTGTAGGAGATGCGGGTTCCATCCCTGGGTCTGGAAGATCCCCTGGAGAAGGAAACGGTAACCCACTCCAGTATGCTTGCTGAAGGATCCCCATGGATAGAGGAGCCTGGCAGGCTACTATCCATAGGGTAACAAAGAGTTGGACATGACTGAAGTGACTTAGCATGCACACATTTTCCTGCTTAATAAAGTAGACTAAAATGTACAGTTATTTTCAGCAATGGCTGTGCATATATATTAAACTGTATACATATGTCTTAAACTATATACAAACTTAGAAAAATTGAATGTCGTTACAGAAAAATGTGAAAGTATAATCAGATAGATAGCAAAAAACACATGGAAAAGAGCACACATGAGGTGATTAGTTGGTAAGTGCTGCCACTGTATCAATATATACTTTGAATATCATCCTTCTGTGCTACTGATGTGTTTAAATTTTTTCTTATGTCTGCAAATATAAATCTCGCTGATATTTTCCCTAAAAAAAGAATGCTGCAGTGTTCAGGGATCCCACATATTGAGAAATGTTCTTTTGTATATACCATCTCTAGTCCTTAAATGGAGAAGGCAATGGCAACCCACTCCAGTACTCTTGCCTGAAAAATCCCATGGACGGAGGAGCCTGGTAGGCTGCAGTCCATGAGGTCCCGAAGAGTCGGACACGACTGAGCGCCCTCACTTTCACTTTTCACCTTCATGCATTGGAGAAGGAAATGGCAACCCACTCCAGTGTTCTTGCCTGGAGAATCCCAGGGATGGCGAAGCCTGGTGGGCTGCCGTTTCTGGGGTCACACAGAGTTGGACACGACTGAAATGACTTAGCAGCAGCAGCAGTCCTTAAAAGCTCTTTATACTCTTACAGCAATCATATATACTGTTTCCAAGGTGCACTATAAATATTGAATTAATGTGTGAGTTTAGAAGTGAAGGAACTCAACTTTGTTGCTTGATTTATTGAATAGCTCCTTTTTAAGTTAAGATAGGATGATGTCTTCCAACATTAAAATGTTTTATTTGCACTAAACTGTCTTCTCCAGTATCAGAAAATATTTAATTTGGAAGTTCTTTTGTGGCTGGAGCACATGGTCATGTTTGTCATTGGTTTTATAAACATCACACACACATAGCATGTATACAAAAGATGTTGATGGTGGTGATTGGAGGCTAACTGTAAAATAGGTCTAAACGGGTCTACAATGTTTACTGAATGTTGTTGTTGTTTAGTTGCTAAGTTGTGTCTGACTCTTTTGCGACCCCATGAATTGTAGCCCACCAGGCTCCTCTGTCCATGAAATTTCCCAGGCAGAAATAATGGAATGGTTTGCCATTTCCTTTTCCAGGGAATTTTCCCAATCCAGGGATCGAGCCCACATCTCCTAAATTGGCAGGAAGATTCTTTACCTCTGAGCTACCAGGGAAACCTTGTTGAATGTTTACTGGTATATAAAACATTTGGGAGGTAAAAAAGGAAACTGAACAGATATTTCTTTCCTTTTCTGTATTTACATCTAACAAAAAATACAAAAGAGAATGTTTCCTTTACTTTTCCTATCCTAACAGATATTAACCACTCACAAAGTAACTATGAAGCACTATAAGAGGAAAAATTAACACTGAATGAATTGGAAGGTATAGCTTTGTATAGTGTTGGGAAGTGATGGTTTCTCAAAGAAATAGAAAATATGAACTGGTGAAGAGGGAGGCAGGAGGACATGAGCAGAGAAATTCTAAACAAATTATAGTAGAAGAGCATGTAAAATATATTCTCATTCTCTACTACATTTCATAATTAATTAAAAATCAAACTTGTTTCCATGTAGAGTGGTTATTTGCAAAATCAGATATTAAGCCAGACATCCCCTGCTTATTGAAGGAAAAGAAAAACTAATAGCAAGCGTGCTTTATGAATGATGTTACGATAATTGGCAAGAGAAGAAATTCAAACCATTTCATGAGAGAAGAGCTATCACCAAATAATTCCTTAGAGAGGAGTGGCAGACTTTTAAATTAGTCCCTTAGTTACTCCCCAGGCTTTCACCATATGAATCTAACAAGTAATTTGTGGGTATTATCGTTGTGGGATTTATCTTCAAGCTTTGCAAGCAAGTATAAGAATATGGAAATAAGGGACAACATTAATAATATATTTGTAAAGCTGAAATAAAGAGATATATGACTGCCAGCATAGAAACTGCAGCATAGTTAGTAGTAAAAAGTGTGGGATCTGAAGTCATACTGCTTATGCTTGAATCTCAGTTCCCCTTGTTGGCTTATGTGACCTCACCTAATCTTATTTCTGGAGATAGTAATGCTTGGCATGATTGTGGGCATTTTAATGAAATAATGTAGAGAGCACTAAGCACAGTATCTAGCTTCTTTTAATTATTAATATCTTGACCACCTTTTTAATATTTTATTTAGTACCAGCTATTTCATAAACTTATAAAGTAGATCAGAGGTCTTAAGTAGTAATGTTTGCATACTTAAGTTTTTTTTTTGCTATAAGGAGCTCATGATTTCAGCCACAGTCAGCTCCAGGTCTTGTTTTTGCTGGACTACATAGAGCTTCTTCATCTTCAGCTGGCTCACATCATGAACTCCTTTTTCAAAATTCAGGCTTAAACTGAACAAAGTAGGGAAAACCAGGAGGCCATTCAGGTATGACCTAAATCAAATTCCTTATGATTATACAGTGAAAGTGACAAATAGATTCAAGGGATTAGATCCAATAGAGTGTCTGAAGAACTGTGGACGGAGGTTCGTAACATTGTAAAGAAGGCAGTGGTCAAAACTATCGCTAAGAAAAAGAAATGCAAGAAGGCAAAATGGCAAATAGCAGAAAAAAGAAGAGAAGTGAAAGGCAAAGGAGAAAAGGAAACATATACCCATCTAAATCCAAAGAATAGCAAAGAGAGATAAGAAAGCCTTCTTCAGTGATCAATGCAAAGAAATAGAGGAAAACAATAGAATGGGAAAGACTAGTGATCTCTTTGAGAAAATTAGAGATACAAGGGAACATTTCATGCAAAGATGCCCACAACAGAAAATAGAAATGTCAAGGACCTAACAGAAGCAGAAGAGATTAAGAAGAGGTGGCAAGAATACAGAAAAGAACTGTACAGAAAAGGTCTATCATGACCCAGATAACCATGATGGTGTGATCACAAATGACTAGAGCCAGACATCCTGGAATGTGAAGTCAAGTGGACCTTTGGAAGCATTACTATGAACAAAGCTAGTAGAGGTGATGAAATTCCAGCTGAGCTATTTCAAATCCTAAAAGATGATGCTGACAAAGTACACATATTGAGTGCTGCACTCAATATGCCAGCAAATTTGGAAAATTTCAGCAGTGGTCATAGGACTAGAAAAGGTCAGTTTTCATTCTAATCCCAAAGATGGGCAATGCCAAAGAATGTTCAAACTAGTGTACAGTTGTGCTCATTTCACACACTAACAAGGTAATGATCAAAATCCTTCAAGCTAGGCTTCAGCAATGCATGAACCAATAACTTCCAGATGTACAAACTGGATTTAGAAAAGGCAGAAGAACCAGAGATCAAATTACCAACATCTGTTGGATCATAGAAAAAGCAGGAGAATTCCAGAAAAACATCTGCTTCCTTGACTACATTAAAGCCTTTGTGTGGATCACAACAAATTTTGGAAAATTCTTCAAGAGATGGGTATACTAGGCCACCTTACCTGCCTCCTGAGAAACCTGTATGAAGGTCTCTGCTTTTTATTTTTGTTAAAAAAAATATATATATATATATTATACATACATATGTATATATACAAAAGCTTTTTTACTACACCTGATAAAGTCTTGAGAAAGAATATAAAAAAAAAGATAGGGAAATTGGAGAACATAAACTAAATGAAATGGGAGCACTGAATATGAAATAGAAAAAGTGAAACAAACTAGGTAAAAGATCATCATATAATCCAGTTGTTTTTAAACGTGACTGCTCATTAGAAACATGTGGAGCTCTGGAGAAAAAAAGCAATTCGTGAGCATTTGTATTTTTCAAAAAATTTCAAGATAATTTTGATATGTATCTGGATTTTAAAAAGTGATTATAGGTTTTTCTACTAGATCCTAGCTTTGGTGATATAGAGTTCTATTATTTTTCTGTTGGCCAATCAGGATATTAATTGTTACATAATCACAATAGTAAAAGATGTTTATCAGTTTTTACAATCAATAGCCAGACAAAAAATAAAAGATAATTACAATTGCAAGCCATAATGGAGACATGATTAATTTAACAATATAAAATAATTACATACAATTTGAGGGGATCAAGCAGAGTGATGTGATAAGTGGAAGTGCATACATGCACGTTTTCATCCACCCAGTCAGTCTGTGTCTTTTGGTTGGTGCATTTAATCCATTTACATTTAAGGTGGGTATTGAAATGTATGAACCTATTACTTTTTTCTTAATTGTTTGGGGTTTATTTTATGTTCTGTAGGTCTTTTTCTTCTCTTGTTCTTCCTGCCTAGAAAAGTTCCCTTAGCATTTGTTGTAAAGCTGGTTTGAATTCTCTTAACTTTTGTTTGTCTGGAAACCTTTGGATTTCTCCATCAAATCTGGAGGAGAGTCTTGCTGCGTAGAGTATTCTTGATTGTAATTTCTTCCCTTTCATCACAGTAAATATATCATGCCCTTCCCTTCTGGCTTAAGAGTTTCTGTTGAGAAACTCTTAAGCTAATAGCCTGATTGGAGTTCTCTTGTATGTTATTTGTTGTTTTTCCCCTGTTGTTTTCAATATTTTATCTGTCTTTAATTTTTGTCAGTTTGATTATGTGTTTTGGTGTGTTCCTCCTTGGGTTTATCCTTCCTGGGACTCTGTGCTTCCTGGACTTGGTTGACTATTTCCTTTTCCATGTTCAGGGAGTTCTTAGCTATTATCTCTTCAAATATTTTCTCAGGTCCTTTCTCTCTTCTCCTTCTGAGACCCCTATAAAGCGAATATTGGTGCATTTAATGCTGTCCCAGAGGTCTCAGTCTGTCTTCATTTCCTTTCATTGTTTTTTTATATCCTCTTGTGTGGCACTGGCAGTTTCCACCATTCTGTCTTCCAGGTCATTTATCCATTCTTCTGCTTCAGTTATTCTGCTGTAGATTCCTTCTAGTGTATTATTCATTTCTGTTTGTTCTTCAGTTCTTCTAGGTCTTTGGTAAGCATTTCTTGCCTCTCTCAACCTTTGCCTCCATTCTTTTCCCGAGATCTTGGATCATGCAGCAGTAGCAGTAGCAGGATCATCTTCACTATCATTATTCTGAATTCTTTTTCTGGAAGGTTGCCTATCTCTACTTCATTTACTTGTTTTTCTGGGATTTTATCTTGTCCCTTCATCTGGGACATAACCTTCTGCTTTTTCATCATGATTAACTCACTTTCTGTAATACAGTTTTTGTTTTAGCTGCTGTGAGACTGTGCTTCTTGCTTCTTCTGTCTGCCCTCTGATGCATGAGGCTAAGAGGCTTGTGTAAGCTTCTTGATGGGAGGGTCTGGCCATGAGAAAAACTGGGTCTTGCTCTTAAAGCAAGGTGGGCAGAGCCTTGCTCACTAAAGCTTTAATCCAGTTACCTCCCTCCCTGATAGTTTTTTGGTCTGAGGTGACCCAGCCCTGGGGTCTACAGGCTCTATGGGAGGATTAATAGTGAAGTCCAAGAAGGCCAAGGGGGATCTTCTAGTGCCTCCGTCCCTGTGGTGAGCCCCTGCTGACCCATGCCTCCACAGGGGTCCCCCAACATGAGCAGGTAGTCTCCTGTGAGGTCACTGCTCCTCTCCTCTGGGTCCTGGTGTGAGTAAAATTTTGTTTGTGCCCTCCAAGACTGGAGTCTCCGTTTCCCTCCATCCCCTGGAAGAGCTCTAATCAAATCCCGCTGACCCATAAGACCAGATTCCCTGAGAATTCCCAGTTCCTTTGTCGGATCCTCAGGCTGGAAAGCCTGACGTGGAGTTCAGAACCTTCATAATAGTGCGAGAACGTCTTTCGTATCATTGTTCTGCAGTCTGTGGGTCACCCACCCTGCGGGTATGAGATTTGATTTAATTGTGATTGTGCCCCTCGCTGCGGCTTCTTTGCCTTTGGACGTGAGGTGTCTTTTTTTAGTGGGTTCCAGCATCCTTCTGTCAGTAGTTGTTCAACAGCTTGTTGCAATTTTGGTGCTCTCGCAGGAGGAGATGAGTGCACGTCCTTCTCCTTGGCCATCTTGAACCAGAAGCCAAGGTCTCTGCTTTTTTAACAAGCTGTCTAGGTTTGTCTTAGATTTCCTTCCAAGGAGCATTAGTCTTTTAATGTCATGGCTGCAGTCACTGTACACAGTGCTTTTGGAGCCCAAGAAAATAAAATGTCACTTTTTCTGCTTTTTCCCTTTCCATTTGCCACAAAGTGATGGATCAATTTGGAAACAGAAGTAGATGTTTTTCTGGAATTCCCTTGCTTTCTCTATGATCCAGCGAATGTTGGCAATTTGATCTCTGTTTCCTCTGCCTTTTCTAAAGGCAGCTTGTACATCCAAAAGTTCTCGGTTCATGTACTTCTGAAGCCTAGCTTGAAGGATTTTGAGCACTACCTTGCTAGCATGTGAAATGAGTGCAGTTGTAAGATAGTTTGAACATTCTTAGGCATTGCCGTTCTTTGGGATTGGAATGAAAGCTGCCTTTTTCTGTGGATTCACTCGCTGGTCAGGGAATAAGACCCTGCATGCCACAATTGAAGATTGTTCATGCTGCAAGTAAGACCTGGTACAGCCAAATAAATAAATATTTAAAAAGATAATTGCCTTCAAAAAGCCTTGTCAGAGTTCAGGTGGATGTACTAGAATTTTTTAAAATTACGATTTAGAAATAAAAGCTTTTTACACAGCGTGGGAAGGAGACAGAAGAATGAATTGAGAAAGTAGTATTGACATATATACATATTCATGGGTAAAATAGATAATTAGTGGGAAGCAGCTGTATAACACAAGGAGCCCAGTCTGGCACTCTGTGATGACCTAGAGGAGTGGGGTAGGATGGGGGAGGGGGGCTCCCAAGGAGGGGGATATGTTTATAATTACGATGGATTCAAGTTGTACGGCAGAAACAAGCCCAACATTGTAAAACAGTTATCCTCCAATTAAAGAAAAGAAATTTTAATAAAAGCTCTTAAGAAAATTTTAGGAATGGCATACATGTAGTAGCACTAAGCTGAAACTCCAGTACTTTGGCCACCTGATGGCAAAGAGCCAGCTCAGTGGAAAAGACCCCGATACTAGGAAAGATTGAAGGCAAAAGGAGAAAAGGGCGAGGGAGGTTGAGGTGGTTAGATAGCATCACCAACTCAATGACATGAACTTGAGCAAACTCCGCGAGATCGCGGAGGACAGGAAAGCCTGGCGTGCTGCAGTCCATGGGGTCGCAAAGAGTCACAACCTAGCGACTGAACAACAGCGACAATAGCCCTAACCTTAAGTGTACAGCTTCATTTTTTTTAATGTATGTGTACATCCAAGTAGCCATTACTCAGATCAAAGTACATAACATTTCTAGAATCCCATAAGAACCCCTTCCCCATCTACCCTCCTCCATCGCCACAGGGGACCACTCCTCTGACTTATCTCATTGTTGACGGTTTAAGACCGCGGTTTTCAAAGTGTGGTCTGTGGAATTCTGGGAGTCCCCAGAACCTTTCATGGGCCTGCAAGGTCAACACTATTTTTATAAGGCGTTTCTTCCTTTTTCACCTTAGTGACATTGGCGTAGTGCGTAAAACTGCTGTTGCTTTAGGACAGATGAAAATACTGGTACAAAATGTACTAGTAGCCATTATATTCCTCAGCATCCTGCACTCAGGCAGTTTCACATAAGAATATCTTTGATGAATTAGAAAGTTATTAATTTCATTGAAGTTCAACCCATGAGTATATATATGTAACTTTTAGTATCCTGTGACAAATGTTTTTGTGTGTGTGGGATTACACAAACACTTTTGCTGCATACTAAAGTATGTACATGATTGTCTTGAGGAAAAGCACTTGTGAAGTTGATTGAATTCTGAGCTGAATTAGCCTTCCCCCTCGACCCCGCCAAACATTTTTACTTAAAAAACTGACACACTGGTTATTTAGACTTGACTACTGGACAGTTGTGTTCTTGAAAATTAATAAAGTGAGTCTTCCATTAGAAGAAAAATAATCTAGCTGCCTTCTGTTAAATGATTACATTTGAGCTTTTAAGCGAGAATTAGACTTTTGAAAAATATATCATCCACAGTGAGCTTAGTAGCTTTCCAATTTGATTTTCCTGATATAAGTTATTAATAAATGTGATGTTTAAAAAATATTGTATAAAAAAAATATTGTATAATGAAATGTGTCAGTCAGTATTTAGAAGATCAGCATGATTCAGTATATCAATATTTTCCAAAAACCAGTGCATTTTATTATAAAACCGTGCATGGGTGAAAGATCCATTCAAAGTTCAAGACGGACTAATTGATTTTCATGTAATGGAAAAAGTCAGTGATACGGTTCAGATTCCGTGTTACAGCCAACTTTTAAGAATCTACTATTTGTTGAATTTCGGTACAGTATCGAAGAAGAAGCTTTCTTTTCCAACTATCTATGTGAAGGTTGATATGTATGTTTGAAGCAGATATGAGAATCTAGCTGCCTTCTATTGTCAGACATTAAAGAGATTTGCAAAAGTGTAAAACAAATTCCACTCCTTAAATGTTTTTGGCAGTTATTTTTCATAAAATGTTATATTAACATATAATGGGTTTATTGTTATTTTCAAATAAATTTTTTTAATTTGGAAGTCAGTTTCTAATATGTAGCTATTAATGGATTTGTTGTTCAGTTGCTTATTCGTGTCCAACTCTTTGAGACCCCATGGACTGCAGCACACCAGGCTTCCCTGTCCTTCACCATCTCCCAGAGCTTGCTCAAACTCATGTCCATCAAGTCAGTGATACCATCCAACCACCTCATCCTCTCTCACCTCCTCCTCCTCCTGCCCTCAATCTTTCCCAGCATCAGGGTCTTTTCTCATGGATATAACCCACATAATCAAAAGCTCTTTGAGGTATTCAGTAAGAGTCCTGAGACCAAAATGATTAAGAAATGCTAGTTTAAGGCATTAACTCTTTTTTAAAAAAAATTTTTTGGAGTATAGTTGATTTACAGTGTTGTATCAGTTGTACAGTAAAGTGAATCAGTTATGCATATACATATATCCACTCTTTTTTAGATCCTTTTCCCATATAGTGTATTACAGAGTATTGCATAGAGTTCCCTAAGCTCTACAGCAAGTCCTTATTAAGCTCTACAGCAAGTCCTTATTAGTTATCTATTTTATATGTAGTAGTATGTATATTTTGAGAAGGAAATGGCAACCCACTCTAGGATTCTTGCCTGAAGAATTCCATGGACAAAGAGCCTGGCAGGCTACAGTCCATGGGGTCGCAAAGAGTCGGACACGTCTAAGCAACTAACATACACACACAGTGTGTATGTTTAAGTCTTCCAATTTAAACCCCCCCAAATCCCCTGGTAACCATAAGTTTATTTTCTACATCTATAACTCTATTTCTGTTTTGTAAATAAGTTCATTTGTACCCCTTTTTTAGATTCCACATATAAGCAATGACATATGATATTTGTCTTTCTCTGACTTTACTCAGTGTAACAATCTCTGGACCCATCCATGTTGCTGCAAATGGCATTATTTCATTCTTTTTATGGCTGAGTAATATTCCATTGAATATATAAGGATGAACTCTTGACTGTAATAAAGAGTTATTGTAATCTTGAGTGAGTAAAAAAAAATGCTTCATGGAGGAGTTGGGAAGTGAGTTCATTCTAGGATGAAGATTGGGATGCTATGGTGAAGAGAATTTTGGAGGGATATGGCATGTGTTTAAGGCTTTGAGTCTCTCAGAGGTTCAAGAGGGAAGGGAACAGATGTATACCTATGGCTGATTCATGTTGATGTATGGCAGAAACCAACACCATATTGTAAAGCAATTATCCTTCAATTAAAAATAAATAAATTTTTAAAAATTGACCAAAAAAGTAATACACAGTCATTGTGGAGGGTTTGTAAGGCTAGAATAGTGTACATTAGAAAAGAAATCTTTTGTATTCTGACCTCAGCTGCTGGAAATAACTGATATTAATTTGATTTGTTAATTTTTTTTTTTTAAGCTGCGGTGCGCAGCTTGTAGAAACTTAGTTCTGTACCCTCGGCAGTGAAATCTCAGTGTCTTAGCCACTGGACCACCAGGGAATTCCCATACTGATTGTTTATTGTACTCAAAGGCAAGGAAATTAAAAGGACACAGAAGTCAGCTTGAAAGAACTAATGATGATGACTTTGATCACTTAGTCAAAGTGGGAGATGCCAGACTTATATTGTGAAGTTATTACTCTTTTTCTCTTTGTAATTAGTATTTTTGTAGGAAAATACTTTAGAACTACATAAACACCCCATTCCTTATCAGACTTTAAGTCCATTTATTAAAATGGGTTCAGAATATCCTGTTTTGCTCAGTGGTTTAAAGTCTGTTACTGTCGTCATTTTGATTCTAACATTGTCTCAGGTTTGGACAGTGAGAGATTTTTCAAATTGGCCTCCGTGTCCTATTAACTTGCTTGCTTTCTGTCACAACAGGCAGTCAGTAGTCTAACCTCATCTACGAATAACCATTTGAGTACTTTTCTCTTTTTGGTGGTATTCTTGAGTGCTTTGTTCTTGAGTATTACCTGTGTGTAACATATTTCCATAGTTTTTGACTAAGATAGGCACTGACTGGACTTTTAAAAATCAGTTAACCTCAAAAAGACCACTTACTTTGGAAAAAAACTTTATTCTCTATATTTGCTTCATCAGTCTTTTGTTATGCATCGACTCTACAAAAGTGAACCTAAAGTCAAAGAGGCTTTTTTCACAAGGGTGTCCCTTTCTCTCTGCCAAATTGATAGCATTTTTAGAACATTAGGTTAATATATTTATTTCTTCATACTTTATGTTTCTGTTCATTATTAATTAGATTATGATAAAAATTTAATCTAACAATATAAAAGAAGAAAAATTGAATACCCTTGCAACTATGTTCAAATGTTATTGTATATAAAACATTGTAATGCTGTTACTTGAACAGTACCATAAACTTGAAGTGCTTATTTTTGTTAAGAAAAAACTGTTTGGAAAAAAAAATTTCCAAAATATTTGGGAAAATATTTCCAAAGTATTTTTCCTGTGCATTCCATTAATCATTTAGTAATACCAAAATCTTTTAGTTTTAAAATATCTAAAAACTTATGGCTTGCATATTTTATGCTAATTGAGTCTACCTAGTATATAATATTAGCTAAAAGAGGCAATTAGATACTTCTTATCTGTGTCTTTTTTTGTAATTTCAGTATTACTTATTACTTCAGTAAGTGGAAGCACCAGTTACTATAATGATGGGAGTAGTAATAACAATGCAATGATTTTTAGTTTTACTGAATATTCGCTATTTCATTGAATCTAATGCCATTAGTTATGATGCATATTTTAAAAATTAATTTATTTTAAGGATGGATATTTTTAATGTACTGTTTAACGCACTTAAAAATCACTTAGGTGCTCGCTTCGGCAGCACATATACTAAAATTGGAACGATACAGAGAAGATTAGCATGGCCCCTGTGCAAGGATGACACGCAAATTCATGAAGCGTTCCATATTTTTGGGTTCAAATCTTAGTTCAGAGGAGTAGCCTCCTTGAGCCTCCGTGTCCATCTGCAAAATGGGAGCAATTCCTCTTTTAAAGAAGAGTTGTTCAAGTGAAATAATGTATATAAACTGTGCTTACGGTAGGATACTGCCCCCACTAGCAAAACCAGTTGGTTACAACAGAGACTTGCTCTGAGCTTAACCTGAGAACACTTCATGTAACTATCCGACATTCAGTGTAGTGATCATTCTATGTATTAAATATTCTAAATGTTAAAAAAAATAAAAATCACTTAGGTTCTTCTAACCCCACTGCTTGCTGTGACTGTGTTTTGATCTTTGATTCTTCCTGTGCAGTGCTGTGCTGTGCTCAGTCACTCGGTCGTGTCCGACTCTTTGCGACCCCATGGACTGTAACCGGCCAGGCTCCTCTGTCCATGGCATTTCCCAGGCAAGAATACTGGAGTGGGTTGCCATTTCCTCCTCCAGGGTATCTTCCCAACCTAGGGATCAAACCTGCATCTCCTGCATTGGCAGGTGGATTCTTAACCAAGGTGGATTCTTTACCACCGAACCACCTGGGAAGCCCTGATTCTTCTGGTGCCCCTAAAAACAATGCAAAATGCCATTACCTTCTTTAAAACACTTGTAATATCTACCTCATATGTACCAAATGTATGATTTACTTGAAATATATAAGGTGAATTGGGGGGAAAATAAAATATTCAAATTAGCTTCAATTTAATGTTTTCACAGGTGCTGGAGAAAATTTGGAGAATACAATGGCAGCCTTTCAACAGTAAGTACATAAAAAGGCATTCTTTTACAGTTTATCATTAAAGTGATGATTCACAGAGTAAGGATAGTATACATGTAGCATCTGCTTGTGATAGTTGTTTCTGTTTTATTAAAATCTTTTTTTCTTTTAGTTAGTTAGTCTGAAGTATTCTAACAAGCGTTTGTCTTCTGCTTAACTGAAAAACTAGATGTGCGTGTTGGCACTATAGTGCCAGAGCTGAAAGAAGACGTTTGTAACAAGGCGCATACTGTGCATAATGCTAATTAGTCTCAGAGAGAAAGAGAAGAGGAAAACACTGTTACATTGGCTCTTGTTTATGTGTAGGGTTATGTGTCTACTCAGTCATTCTTCCACAGACCTCGACCTGTTATCTGGTCTTTCTTCTTTGAAGCCTTAGGAGTAATTGATTTTTTTTTTTTTAAAGGTAAATTATTTTTTCCAGTTTTTGAATTATTCATATTTCCCATGGAGGTCTTTTAGAGCACCTCACAGAGAAGCAGCAGGAGAGACAAGAACGAAAGCGGATTGCTACCTTGTTCTTGGTCTTAAAGTAATTGCTTATCATCAGTCTGTGGTAATGCTGAGAACACTGTTTTCTTTTCCCTGAAAAATAAGATAGGAAACTTGGTAAGTTAACCCCATGAAAAACATTACTATGCATATTTACTAAGGAAAATATTTTCTTATATAATTTTCAACTATTTTTATGTACACAATTGGGGCTAATAAATCAGGATAACTTGGCTTAAGGTTTAGTTCTATTTCTCATCATCCAAAGACACTTGAGAGTTTTTTTCCTGTTTTCAGGTCCCGAGGTACTGCTTTTCCATAGTCATTTTGTCTAAATCCTATCCTTCTATATTTGGCATTGCTTATTCTTCCTCCTCTAAAATATGATGCCTTTTGACTGTAATCTCAAATCTCTTACAGCTCTAAAATGCAAATTCTTTCCTCCAGTCACTGATGGTGAAGCAGAATAATGTAAATTACTTTATCTTCTCTACTGAGATTATGTAGCTAGCTCCTGTAACAAAATATATGTTTAATTTTATGTGAACAATTTTCACTGTGATTCACACACACACATATACACACCCACACACACCTACATTGACTATCATTTATCAGATACTTTTTGCCTGTGATGTGGTGATATATTTTTACTTGGGGGAGAAACTGCTCATGACTGAGTGGTTTTAGCATTCTGTATGTAAAAGTATGTTATTTTTGTAAGTTTTTTCTCCATGTATTATTGCTAAATCTTTACCAGCCACTCTTACTTATGAAATTAAGACACTGAGTTGTATAATATACTATTTCTAAGGATGATGCATTTGTATAATACATTATTTCTAAGGATGGTACCTAAATATTTTTTTTATCTTTGAAGATTTTGATCCCCTGAAAAATTTTTTTATATTCAAAGAATGTCTAATTTAGATGATTTTTACCTGCTGGATACAACATTTCATTTCCTGTCTTCAAGCAGTTTGTTTTTATATTGTTTTGTTCAAGCAGTAACTATTGAAAAGTACCACAGCCTTCTCTATCATGTGGTAGCTTTCTATAACTCTAGTTTTTTGGAGGTTTTTCTGGTACTTTAAAAGAAGAAAGCACCTCTTCCATATATTAAGGCTGTTTAACTCTTTTATTGTATGGCTGTTTGCTAATTGACTTTGGAATTTATATAAAACCTAAACCAAATAGGCTTTAATTTTAAACTTAAAATATTTTTGATATTGGTGGTGGTAGTAATGATTTGGGTTTTTGTTTCTTTTGTCTAATGCATCAGTATATTGTCAGTAAGTACTTTTTATAATTGTACTTTCATTTATAAATATTTATTTATTTAACCACTAGGACACTTAGAAAGGTTTTCTTAAATATACCTACTTCATGAATAACAAGAAAAAGCTGTTTACGCATACTATTTTCAAAGTATTGTATACAAAAAAAATTAACAGTTATAATCCATAATTGGCAAAAGACAGACACTGTGCTTAAGTATGGTTTATCCTTGATAGGATAAGTAGTTGAAGAAGAAATAGTGAAAATACAATGAGCAGCTAAAACTTAGATCTTACTTGTTACATATATTTAAATCTTATTTATATATTGATATCTGTGTATACTGAAAAAGCATGTATATTATGACATGGAGGTAAAGATGATATTAAAGAAAGTATAAATAGTTGGTATGGGAAGCCTGGTTAAAATTAATCAGAAAATTGAAAAGATATCAGGACTAGAAAAGCTATCATTTGGTGGAGAAGAAGAAGCTCCTTTTAAAAATATGAAATGTTTGAGGTTAAAACGTGAGGTTATATAGACAAGCTACATCTAGAAAACTGAAAGGACCTTAAGAGTATATGGAAAATTAATTCATTATGTATTTATTATGTTATAGTAGGGCTAAAGTAATTAGTACTGACAAAGAGAAATAATTATATTTCACAGTTTGTAAAAAGTTATTTAATCTGGCTTGTAAAATAATTTCATGGACTTCCCTGGTGGTCCAGTGGTTAAGAATCTGCCCGCCAGTGCAGGGGACACAGGTTCGATCCCCGGTTCAGGAAGATTCCACATGCCACAGGGCAACCAAGCCCACATGCCATAACACTGAGCCCACTTGCCACAGCTAGTGAAAGCCACATGCAGCAATGGAGACCCAGTGCAGCCAAAAAATAGGTAAATAAATAAATTTGAAAATTATTTTACAGACACCTTAAGTTATGAATTGGAGGAGGAAATGGCAACCCACTCCATATCCTTGCCTTGAAAATTCCATGGACGGAGGAGCCTGACAGGCCACAGTCCATGGAGTCACAAAGGGTCGGACACAACTGAGTGACTTCACTTTCTTTCTTTCTTAAGTTATGAATATGGCTCTTCTGGGATTCTTTGAGAATAAGAATTTTCCTTATTGATCTCAGTCCCTAGATCTAGCTCTGGTACTAATAGGCTCTCCCTAGTCAATTACTGAATGATATATGGAATGGAGCACTCAGGAACAAAGCTGACTATTAACAGAAGTTAGAGGCAGAACCCCATTTATAATAAGCATGGAACCGAAAACTAAAAAATTGTACTACAAAGGTAGACACACACATACACTCACACACACAGAGCCAGTAAACCCTTGAGTATGTAAAGTGTGGTTCTTAAGAGCTAATAAAACTAGGTTATTAAACCAGGCTGCTGTTGTGAATACCCACAGGACAGTTTGATCCCTGTGGTATTAATATGAATGGTAAAAGAAAGAAGCAAATTGTATTAGCAATAGCTGGAAGCGTAAGTTGGCAGACAATCAAAGTAATTAATCAGTGACCTGATTCTCATGGTAAAATTTTTTACAATGTCTAATTAATGCAATACTAATTATCTCATCTCTGAAGTGGAAATAATATAACCTCAATGTTTTGAGGAATACATGAGATTCAAATGAATTCTATAACGTAGAGTCTGTTGTAAGTTTTGACACATAGTTTTTGTGGAGTTTGAAGTAATTTCACTTCTTCTTTTAGAGCTAGAGTTTTTCTTTTCTTTTTCCAGAAATATTGAAATCTTGCCTTCCCTAACTTTTTTCTGTGTTTGTCATCAGCTTATCAGAAATTCAGCTATAAAATGTCTGGTGTTTCAGTTGAAGTAGATACATATTGTTATTTGTGGGAAAGTTTGAAGGCTAAAGTGATTTTAAAAAATAGTTTTCTTTTCTCGCTGTGTTCTAGCTATTTGTGTATCGAATTTGAGATGACTTTATTAGAATAATTTACAGATTGTCCTACATACACTTACTATTCTAAATTTTTGATTATTAGCTGTACTCCTGCCTGGAAAATCCCGTGGATGGAGGAGCCTGGTAGGCTGCAGTCCATGGGGTCGCTGAGGGTCAGGCACGACTTGAGCAACTTCACTTTCACTTTTCACTTTCATGCATTGGAGAAGGAAATGGCAGCCCACTCCAGTGTTCTTGCCTGGAGAATCCCAGGGACGGCGGAGCCTGGTGGGCTGCCGTCTATGGGGTCACACAGAGTCGGACACGACTGCAGTCACTTAGCAGCAGCAATAAGAGGTAATCATAAAATAAAAAATATTTTTTGTATAATTCCTAAACATTTCTAAAAACAGCCAACATTTCAGCTAAAGGCAAACTTCATACTTAGAAAAATTTCTTAGGTAATATGTATAGGTATTTTTAAATACAGGGAAATATAGATTTAAATACAGGATAATATAGATAACCCCTGCTTTTACCCTGGCAGGCAGATTCCCATCCATTGCACCACTAGGGAAGTCCCCTTTTATTCTTAAAAAAAAAAAAAAAAAAAAAACTAAAAGCTATATACAGTATAACAATATTTAAGGAAAATTTAAAATATAGAAAAATACATTTACCAACCTAAAACCTATTTTTGCCTATTTTTAGATTTTATTTTTACACATCTGTGGTTCTAGCAAACACACAATTGCAGTCTTTTTCAAAGGTGGATGTTCTTTAGAAGAGGACACAAACGGTTAACAGTTATTTACTGTCTTGGTAAGAATTATATTAATGAGCCAGGTTTGTTTTTCTCTTAGCAGCTGGTGATAATCAGAGCACTAAAAGGGAAGATTATTTAAGAAGTAGGGGAGCAGTGTGAGACTTTGGCACATGGCAGCAAGTGACCATTAGTTCTTTTGGAGTGGGATGCTGATGGGGTTGGATTATCAGAGGTAGATCAAGTAAGACAGTTCTCAAGTAGTTGGCTCCAAAGATAAATTTTGTCAGGCATATAAAGTGTATACATACACACACACACTTTATTTTACATCAGAGGGATCATACCATGCCTACTTTTTTTTTCGTTTAGATATCCACAATGCTCTTCCATGTGAATGCTTTATTCTTTGACGTATGGTGCTCACTAGGGCTTCCAAGGTGGCTCTGTGATAAAGAATCCGCCTGACAGTGCAGGAGACGCAAGAGATACGGGTTTGATCCCTGGGTCGGGAAGATTTCCCTGGAGAAAGAAATGGCAATTCACTCCAGTATTCTTGTTTGGGAAATCCCATGGACAGAGGAGCCTGGCGGGCTACAGCCCATAGGGTTGCAGAAAGAGTCAGACATGAGTTAGCAACTAAACAATTCATTGTGGCTTTGGATCATCACTATTGACCGATGCTAAAGCTGAGGCTGCAGTATTTTGGCCATCTGATGCTAACAGACAACTCATTGGAAAGGTCCTTGATGCTGGAAAAGATTGAGGGTAGAAGGAGAAGAGGGCGTCAGAGGATGAGGTGGCTGGACGGCATCAGCAATGCAATGAACATGAACGTGGGCATACTCTGGGAGATGGTGAGGGACAGGGAGGCGGGCCTGCTGCAGTCCATGGGGTCACGAAGAGTCGGACACAACTAGGCAACTGAACAACAACGATGGATCATCACTGATGAACATTTACATAGCTTCATTCTGCTCGTTTAGAAATGTGTGATTACCTGCAACATACCCAACATTGTGAACGTTGGAAAATATGGAACAAATTCCCTTCCTCACTAGGAATTTAGTATCCAGTTGTAGTGACATGACCTTAGGCACAAACACTGGGAAACAATTTAAATGGATGGGAATATATTATACAAACTGTAATTTACCTACTTTTATGTTTTTTCCTTCCTGCTTCCTCACTCTGCTCACTCAGCTCTTACTCTTTCCATTCTTGAATTTTAAAAAAGGGAGAGGTTTCTTTTTTCTTAAAACTCTCTCCCTGCCCCACCTACGTTTACTTTCTTTTTTATCTTGAAAATGTCATCTGTGGTAGTTGATTCATAAAGTGTTGTGTAGGCTTTTTACATATACTGAGAGCTGTCTCTCTTCATTTATTAATTCAGTACATGCTGTGAGCAGCCCTGTGCCAAGGCACTAGGAATGCAACAGTAAATGAGCCATGGTCCAGAAACCCTTTCTGTCTAATTGGGCAAGTAGGGGAAGATAAATAGGTATATTCAAAAGAGTGCGGTAGGTACTCTGACCTAGTAAACACAGGTGGTACAGGAAGTCCTGGCAGTTTGGCAAATAATTGGTGAATAGGCTACAAAATCCAGTCTGGGATGCGGGGGACAGGGCAGGATTAGAGAAGGTGTCCTGAAGTGCTAGTTTCTTAGTTTACACCTAAAGAACAAGTAAGAGTTAGCAGACAAGGGGAAGAAGAAAGACTTTTAAAAAAACTGTTATTGTGGGACTTCCCTGGTGGTCCAGTGGTTAAGACTCCCTGCTCCCAGAGCAGGAGGCTCAGGTTCAGTCCCTGGTGGGGAAACTAGATTCCACAAGCTCCAGGTATTAATAAGACCCGGCACAGCCAAATAAATAAATCTTTTTTAAAAACTGTTATTTAAACTGTTACTGTAGTGTGTATAATATACATTTGGTAATATGCACAAACCCAAATAATTTTAATATACATATACACACCCTTGTAATCACCACCCAAATAAAAGTATAGAACATTTCTAGCACCTCTGAGGGCACCCTTGTGGCCTCTCCCAGTCTGAACTCCTTTCCACTAGATAACCATTATTTTAATTTCTATTACAATCGATTGACTTTTTTCTGTTCCTGATAACATAAATGTAATCATACAGTATTTATACTTTTGTCTTTGGCTTTTCTTTCTTTCCATTTACATCTGTAAAATTCATCCATGAGGTGTGAAATAATCTTGTACATGTTTTTTAATGGTCAAATGAGTTCATCTCTCTTAGAAGATACACACTTAGCAGAAGTTGAATTGCTGTGTCATAGGGTGTGTGTGTGTTAAGTCGCTCAGTCGTGTCCAACTCCTTGCAACCCCATGGACTATAGCCCAGCAGGCCTCCCTGTCTATAGAATTCTCCAGGCAAGAACACTGGAGTGGATTGCTATTGTCTTCTCCAGAGGTGTCATAAGGTAGGTGGATATTTTTCAAAGGATTTTACCAACTTAGACTCCCATCAGCAATGTATGAGAGTTCCAGTTGCACCACTGTCTTGCTAACTTATTATCGTTCCTTTTAATTTTAGGTATTCTGTTGGGTATATAGTGCTGTCTCATTGTGGTTTTAATTTGTTTCCCTGTGGAATTTTTATGTTGAACACCTGTTCATAAACTTATTGGCCAGTTCGAAATTCTCACTCGAGAAGTGCCTGTTCAATGAATATTCAGGGTTGATTTCCCTTAGGATAGACTGGTTCAATCTCCTTGCGGTCTAAGGGACTCTCAAGAGTCTTCTCCAGCACCACTGTCTGTTATTTTATTGTATGTTGTTTTTCTATGAAAGACATTGCAGGCAAAAGAAATATTTAGAGCATGGGGCTGCTTGGAGTATAGGAGCAAGGTGGGAAGGAGGTGTAGAGAGCTAATGTCATCACTGCTTTGCAAAGAAACTTAGAGAAGCTAAACAACTGCCCAAGTAAGTGGCAGAGCCAGGATTTGAATGCAGGCTCCCATGTCTGTGCCTTTTTTTTTTCCCCCAGCTTTATTGAAGTATAATTGACAACATGTTAATGTATTCAGAATGTCACAATGTGATGAATGATAAGAGTGTATACATTGTGAAAGGATTCTCACCAAGTTAATTAACACATCCATTACCTCACATGTTTACCTTTTTTTTTTTTCTTTTCAATGTTTGTTCTCTTAACCACTGTGATATACCTTCTGTATCAGTCATAAGATCTTAGGGGGAAAGAAACCTTAGCAATTATCTGTTCTGATCTTTTCAAGTTTTTTCTTTTTGAAAGACAATTAAAATATTTTTGTTTTATCATGGTAAAATGTACATAACGTAAAAGTTGCCATCTTAACCATTTTTAAGTGTACAGTTCAGTGGCATTAAGTATATCACATTGTTATACAACCATCACCACTATCCATTTCTACAAAATTTTTTTTCGTTTTTTTTTTTTTTTAGAAATAATTGACATACAATCACTGTATAAGTTTAACGCATACAGCATGGTGGTTTAATTTACATATATTGTGAAATGACTACCACAATAGGTTCAACTAACCTTCACCCTCTCTTATCGATACAATAAAAAGAATAAAGGAAAAAATTCTCCTTGTGAAAAGAACTCTTAGGATTTACTCTCAACAGTTTTGCTGTATATCATCACAACAGTTAGCTGTATTCATTATGTTATCCATTACATCCCTAGTATGTATTTTATCTTATATCTAGAAGTTTGTGGCTTTTGTCTCCAGAACTTTTTAATCATATCGTATTAAAACTCTACTAACGCATATATATGGAACTTAGAAAGATGGTAACAATAACCCTGTGTACGAGACAGCAAAAGAGACACTGATGTATAGATCAGTCTTGTGGACTCTGTGGGAGAGGGAGAGGGTGGGGAGATTTGGGAGAATGGCATTGAAACATGTGTAATATCATGTATGAGACGAGTCGCCAGTACAGGTTCGATGCACGATGCTGGATGCTTGGGGCTGGCGCACTGGGACGGCCCAGAGGGAGGCTATGGGGAGGGAGGAGGGAGGAGGGTTCAGGATGGGGAGCACGGGTATACTGTGGCAGATTCATTTCGATGTTGGGCAAAACTAATACAATATTGTAAAGTTTAAAAATAAAATAAAATAAAACTATTTCACATGAAAAAATAAATAAATAAATAAATAAAACTCTGTACCTGTTAAATAATTCCCCAACCTCCTCACCCCACAGCCCTGGTAACCACCATTGTTGTTCAATTGCTCAGTCGTGTCTGATTCTTTGAGAACCCATGGACTGCAGCACGCCAGGCTTCCCTGTCCTTCACTGTCTCTCAGAGTTTGCTCAAACTCATGACCACTGAGTCAGTGATGCCATCCAACCATCTCATCCTCTTTCACCCCCTTCTCCTCTTGCTCTCAATCTTTCCCAGCATCAGGGTCTTTTCCAGTGAGTCAGTTCTTTGCATCAGGTGCCTAAAGTATCAGAGCTTCACTTTAGCATCAGTCCTTCCAATGAATATTCAGGGTTGATTTCCCTTAGGATTGACTAGTTTGATCTCCTTGTAGTCCAAGGGACTCTCAAGAGTCTTCTCCAGCACCACAGTTTGTAAGCATCATTTTTTCAGCACTCAGCCTTCTTTATGGTCCAGCTCTCAACATCTGCACATGACTACCAGAGAAACCATAACTTTGACTATATAGAGCTTTGTCAACAAAGTGATTTCTCTGCTTTGCAATATGCTGTTTAGGTTTATCATAGCTTTTCTTCCAAGAAGCGGGTGTCTTAATTTCCTGGCTGCAGTCACTGTCCTCAGTGATTCTGGAGCCCAAGAAAATAAAGTCTGTCACTGTTTGCACTTTTCCCCCCATCTATTTGCCATGAAGCGATGTGATCGGATGCCATGATTTTTGTTTTTGAATGTTCAGTTTTAAGCCAACTTCTTCACTGTCCTCTTGCACCTTCATCAAGAAGCTCTTTAGTTCCTTTTTGCTTTTTGTCATTAGGGTGGTGTCATCTGCATCCCTGGGTTACTGATATTTCTCCCAGCAGTCTTGATTCCAGCTTTTGTGAGTCATCCAGCCTGGCATTTCACATGATACACTCTCAATATAAGTTAAATAAGCAGGGTGACAGTATACAGCCTTGACATACTCCTTTCCCAATTTTGAACCAGTCCGTTGTTCCATGTCCAGGTCTAACTGATGCTTCTTGACCTGAATACAGGCTTCAGGAGACAGGCAAGATGGTCTGAGATTCCCATCTCTTCAAGAATTTTCCACAATTTATCATGATCCACACAGTCAAAGGCTTTAACATAGTCATTGAAGCAGATGTTTTTCTGGAATTTCCTTGTTTTGTCTATGATCCCATGGATGTTGGAAATTTGATCTTTGGTTCCTCTGCCTTTTCTAAACCCAGCTTGTACGTCTGGAAGATCTCGGTTCACATACTGCTGAAACCTAGCTTGAAGGATTTTGAGCATTAGCTTGCTAGCATGTGAAATGAGTGCAACTGTGGTAGTTTGAACATTCTTTGGCATTGCCCTTCGTTGGGATTGGAATGAAAACTGACCTTTCCCAGTCCTGTAGTTATTGCTGAGTTTTCCAAATTTTCTGGCATATTGAGTGTAGCACTTTAAGAACATCATCTTTTAGCATTTGAAATAACCATTGATATAGTTTGTTAAATAAACTGTCCTAGGTACCTTGTATAAGAAATCAAAAAATATTTGTAGTTTTGCTTTTGTTCACCTAGCATAATGTCTGCAAGGATTGTCGATATTGTGGCATTTGTTTTTCTTTTCTTCTCTTACGTCCTTCCCTCTTTTCTTTTTTATTAATAGCTGTTTGAATGGGAGTGAATAGGAAAAGGAGTACATCAAGGCTGTATATTGTCACCCTGCTTATTTAACTTATATGCAGAGTACATCATGAGAAACGCTGGGCTGGAAGAACCACAAGCTGGAATCAAGATTGCCGGGAGAAATATCAATAACCTCAGATATGCAGATGACACCACCCTTACGGTAGAAAGTGAAGAAGAACTAAAGAGACTCTTGATGAAAGTAAAAAAGGAGAGTGAAAAAGTTGGCTTAAAGCTCAACATTCAGAAAACTAAGATCATGGCATGCAGTCTCATCACTTCATGGCAAATAGATGGGGAAACAGTGGCTGACTTTATTTTTTTGGGCTCCAAAATCACTGCAGATGGTGATTGCAGCCATGAAATTAAAAGACGCTTACTCCTTGGAAGGAAAGTTATGACCAATCTAGACAGCATATTAAAAAGCAGAGACATTATTTTGTCAACAAAGGTCCATCTAGTCAAGGCTATGATTTTTCCAGTGGTCATGTATGGATGTGAGAGTTGGCCTATAAAGAAAGCTGAGCGCAGAAGAATTGATGTTTTTGAGCTGTGGTGTTGGAGAAGACTCTTGAGAATGCCTTGGACTGCAAGGAGATCCAACCAGTCCATCCTAAAGGAGATCAGTCCTGGGTGTTCGTTGGAGGGACTGATGTTGAAACTGAAACTCCAGTACCTTGGCCACCTGATGAGAAGAGATGACTCATTTGAAAAGACCCTGATGCTGGGAAAGATTGAGGGCAGGAGGAGAAGGGGACGACAGAGGATGAGATGGTTGGATGGCATCACGGACACAGTGGACATAGGTTTGGATGGACTCCAGGAGTTGGTGATGGACAGGGAGGCCTGGCGTGCTGGGGTTCATGGGGTCGCAAAGAGTTGGACACAACTGAGTGACTGAACTGAACTGAATGGGAGTGAAGTATTTTGATTACATTTCTCTAATGATTAGTGATATTGAGCATCTTTTCATGTGCTTATTGACACATCTTCTTTGCAGAATGTCTACTCATTTTTTACTCTGATTTTCTTGTTGTTTCATTTTAGGAGTTTTGTGTGTATTGTAGATGTTAATTCTTTATCAGATAGATAGGTGATTTTCCCATTCTGTGAGTTGCCTTTTGATGTGAGTTGTCTATTAATGTCCTTTGATGCACAAACTTTTAAAATTTTGAAGAAGCTCAATTTGTCTATTTTTAATTTTGTTGCCTGTGCTTTTGGTGTCATATCCAATAAGTCATTGCCAAGTCCAATTCAATGAAGCTTTTCCTGTATGTTTTCTTCTGAGTTTTTTTTTTTTTTTCCACTTTAGGTCTTACAGTTAGATCTTTGATTCATTTTTAGTTTATTTTTGGATATGGTTTTAGGTAAGAATTCAAATTCATTCTTTCACATTTAAATATCCAGTTTTCTCAACACCATTTGTTGAAATGACTGCCCTTTCCCTATTGAATAGTCTTTGCATCCTTGTCAAAAATCATTTGGCCATATCTGCGAAGATCTCTAGACTCTGTCTTCTCTTGGTCTGTATGTTGTCTCTATGCTAGTACCACATTGTTTTGAAGCTTTGTAGTTAAGTTTGAAATTAGAAAGTTTGAGTCTTCCAGCTTTGTTCTTTTTCAAGATTGTTTTGGCTATTTGAGCTTCCTTGAGCTTCCATATGAATTTTAGGATGGATTTTCTATTTCTGCAAAAAAATCATTGAAATTTTGATAGGAGTTGCATTAAATCTGTAGATCAATATAGTATTTATATCTTAACAATATTAAGTGTTCCAGTCTATGAACATGGGGTGTCTGTGTGTTTATTTATATCTTCTTTAATTTCTTTCAACAGTGTTTTGTAGTTTTCATTGTACAAGCTTTTCGCCTCTTTCAGCTCAGTTCAGTTCAGTCGCTCAGTTGTGTCCGACTCTTTGTGACCCCACAAATCGCAGCACACCAGGCTTCCCTGTCCATCACCAACTCCCGGAGTTCACTCAAACTCACGTCCATCGAGTCGGTGATGCCATCCAGCCATCTCATCCTCTGTCGTCCCCTTTTCCTCCTGCCCCCAATCCCTCCCAGCATCAGAGTCTTTTCCAATGAGTCAACTTTTCGCATGAGGTGGCCAAAGTACTGAAGTTTCAGCTTTAGCATCATTCCTTCCAAAGAAATCCCAGGGCTGATCTCCTTTAGGATGGACTGGTTGGATATCCTTGCAGTCCAAGGGACTCTCAAGAGTCTTCTCCAACACCATAGTTCAAAAGCATCAATTCTTCAGCGCTCAGCTTTCTTCACAGTCCAACTCTCACATCCATACATGACCACAGGAAAAACCATAGCCTTGACTAGACGGACCTTTGTTGGCAAAGTAATATCTCTGCTTTTGAATATGCTATCTAGGTTGGTCATAACTTCACCTCTTTAGTTAATTCCTAAATTTGTATTCTTTTTGATGCTGTTGTAAATGAAATTGTTTCATGATTTCTTTTTCAGATTTTCATTCTTAGTGTACAGAAATAAAAATGATTTTTGTGTTTTTGTTTTGTATTGAAATTTACTGGGTTTTTTTCGTTCTGACAGTAGTGTGTGGAACCTTTGTATCTACATATGAGACTTTGTCATCTGCAGATAGTGATAAATTTACTTCTTCTTTTCCAGTTTTTGTGCTTTTTTTTTTTTCCTTGCTTAATTTCCCCGATAGAGTTTCTGATCCTGTGCTGAATTCAAGTGGCTGAAGTGGGCATCCTTTTTTGTTCTTTAAGCTTTCATTTTATAGATGTGGAAATATAGGCCCAGAGAGGGGCATTTACTCACCCAAAGTTACACAGCAAGTTCATAGCGAAGTAGGAACTGGTACCCAAATCTCAACTTCTGGTCCACTGTCCTTTCCTTTATATTTGTGTTGTTGTTTAGTCACTAAGTCGTGTCCAACTTTTTTGAGACCCCATGAACTATAGCTCACCAGGCTCCTCTGTCCATGGGATTTCCCAGTCAAAAATACTGGAGTGGGTTGCCATTTCCTTCTCCATGGAATCTTCCCAACCCAGGGATCAAACATCCATCTCCTGCATTGGCAGGCAGGTTCTTTACCACTGAGCCACCAGGGAAGCCTTTTCTTTATTTTGGGTTGCCAAAATTAGGGATTGCTTGTTATGGAAAGGAGGCAACATCAGTCTCTTATTTATTCTATGTTCACTTAGAGTATTTTCATATCAGTTATTCATAATAAATAATAGTCTTGAGAAATTTTAGTATTATGGGGTTTTCTGCTATTTTGATGTCACTCTGATCTTTTTCATCTAATGTACGTAACTTAAATGTTTGCTTATGTTTCAGAATGTCATTATTTTTCTTTGTATTTCTTCAGCGCAGTTACAATTGGAACTGATATGTTGGAATTGGACTGCCATATCACAAAAGATGAGCAAGTTGTAGTGTCACATGATGAGAACCTAAAGAGATCAACAGGGATCAATGTAAACATCTCTGATCTCAAGTACTGTGTAAGTTAAATGCATGATAAACTAATAACTAATAGGCATTTTAATAAGATTTTTAAAAACACTAAGTGCCGGATAGCACTTCAGTAAATAAGAAAAAAAGTTAAAGATTAATGAATGTCAAAGGAAACTTAAAAAACTATTCTGACTTCCAGTGAGACTTTGTATTCATTACATACATTTGTGAAGACTTACTTTAATAAATATTTCAACGAAATTACCAAAGTCCTCAAATGTAAAGCTACTGAAGTTCAACTTGTTGCAAATATTCTACAATTTATTTGATTCAGATTATATATATGAACTAGTTTTAGTCGTCGGGAATAGGAAAAAACCCTTTAAAAATCTGATTTTAGTAGTTTATATGCTCATTATAGTAAACTGATAAATGGAAGAAAAACAAAGCTTAATTCTACCACCTGAAGAAAACTTCTGTCAACAGGAAGCTATCTTTGTATATACTCTGAATGTTTTTTACATGGTTGTGTTCTCATTGTGTATTATTTATATTGTATTTTTAAACACTTTAACATTATGGCATGACGTACATTTTTTTCCTTTTTTTTAATAGACTTTTATTCTTTAGAACAGTTATATCCGCACAAAACTAATCAGAATATGTAGAGATTTCCCAAATCCTTCCTGACCTAGCACAGGTACAGCCTCCCTCGACTATCAGCATCCTGCTCCATAGTGGCGCATTTCTTACACTGACACATCGTCACCACCCAGAGTTCATAGCTTGCATTAGGATTCACTCTCCATGTTGCATATTCTGCAGGCGTTGATATGACATACATGAAAATAACTTGTATCCACTAATATAATGTTATACAGCATAGTTTCCCTGTCCTAAAAATTCTCTGTGCTCTAGCTATTCATCCTTCCTGCTCCCCAGCCCCTGACAATGACTGGTCTTTTTATTGTCTCCATAGTTTTGTTTTTTCCAAAGTATCATATAGTTGGAATCATACAGTATTTAGCCTTTTCAGATTCTATGCTTATTTTTCATAAACATTTCAAATGACTGAAGTTATTATACTGAGTGGATATATTGTTATTTTTAACCATTCCAATTTGTTGGGTATTTGAATTAGTTCTGCTTTCACCATTAGGAATAACATTGCCCTGAACATCTATTTATATGTATGTAAAGATAAAGTTTTGTAAAGATAAAATTTTCTGTATATTTAAAATTATTTCCTGGTACTTCGCTGGTGGTCCAGTGGTTAAGACTTCAGCTTCCAATGCAGAGAGTGTGGGTTCAATCCCTGATTGGAAAGCTGGCATCCTACATGCCTTGCAGCCAAAAAAACTAATATTGAACCGATATTGTAACAAATCAATAAAGACTTTAAAAATAGTCCACATTTTTAAAAAAATTTTTTTAATAAAAAATTTATTTCACCAAATTAGTTCTCAGGCTTCCCTGGCAGCTCAGAGAGTAAAGAATCTCCTATAATGCAGGAGACCTGGGTTTGATCCCGAATTGGGAAGATCCCCTGGAGAAGGAAATGGCAACCCACTCTAGTGTACTTGCCTGGAGAATTCCATGGACAGAGGAGCCTGACAGGCTATAGTACATGGGGTTGCAGAGAGTCAGACATGACTGAGCGACTAACGCACACACACAAATTAACTTTCAGCAGGGAAATTATTGGATAAAAAATTAGGAATATTGTAGTTATGGGTTTTTTTGGCCATGTGACTTGTGAGATCCTAGTTCCCTGACCAGTGATTGAACCCAGGACCTCGAGGCAGAAACACAGAGTCCTAACCAGTGGGAGCACCAGGGAATCCCCGATAGTTTCTTAATATATATGGAAAGTTGCTGTTGCCAGCTTGGATTTTTAAAGTGTTTAAAAGACTTTTTCTATCTGATATTAAAAGAATTTCCATTTTGCCACACCCTTACCATTTGGGGCACTGTAATTAAACAAAGAATTTCCTGATTTGCTAGATTAAATTTTAATTAGCATTTCCTTATTAATGAGTTTGAAGATTTTTTCTTTATGATTTTTTTTCCCTTTGAATTGTCTGTTGCTGATATTTTTCTACTGAGATCTTTGTGTATTTATTATTGACAAATGGTTTGTATCAGTACAGATTTCCTGTAGGTCACGAAAGTCAGTAATTATACGGTCAATTTGCTGCCGGGGCTATTCTGCTAAAGAGTTTACTATATAAACATCTGTAGATTTCATTTTTGTCTTTTTCAAAGAAGCAAATCTTTATGTCTTAATGTAAGATGCTAAAATACGTTTTATTTTTTGAGAGTTAACTTTTTTCAATCATCTTTTAAAGGAACTCCCACCTTACCTTGGCAAACTGGATGTCTCATTTCAAAAAGGTAATAATTTACATTTGCAGACAAAATGCTTACACTAGCATATTCATTTATGAATATACTAAGTGTATTCATTTATGCTGAGAATTAGAAATACATGTGTAATAATTTATGATAAGAAGTGTTAACTAAAAGTCTTCCCTCAAAGCTTGTTTGTACAGGCCTACAAATCTGAAATCTTGATGATATCTAAACCTGAGATGATGATGCCCAAAGATTTATTAATGACTCATTCTATCTAAATTTAGTTCATTTAAGTCTGAATATTAATTATGAGAAACTCATATATTATTAGGGATACTTTGCACTTCTAAAGCTTCAAATTCTAGAATATTACTATAACTTGTAGTAAATAATCCATCATAAATAAGAAGAATGAAAAGAAATTAAAGGGACCCCTTTCAGATCCTTGCCGATTCTGTAATTTTTTCACTCTATGTTATTTAGCTACTCCATATTTTAAATCAGTAAAAGAATTCCGTTAGTCGAATAAACCATCCATTTCCTAGTCATCTTCATTTTCTAATCAACATAGTTGTTGTTGTTTTTATTTTGAGGGAACATTTCCCACAAAGAGACATGTCCCTTGGTCCAATGTGTTAGTTACATTAGGATGGAAAACACACCACCTCGAGTTAACAGGTGCTGAGCTCCCTTCCCTTGACAATCCAACCTCATGTTTTGAGTTGATTCACATGTAACTCAGGAAAACTGCATGATGTTCTTATCATGGTCCTTGGTGAAGCTTGCATATAGTTGAAACCTTGGTTAAATGTCAAGGATCTTGTTGATACTAATTTTCAAGAAGACCTGTAACCACTCTGTGAGCTAAACTTAAAATTGGCCAGTATAATTTCTCCTTGATTGAGAAACCTTGTTGTTGCTGTTGTTCAGTCACTAAGTCATGTCCAACTCTTTGCGACCCCGTGAAGAAACCTTAGAGAGCCAAATAAAAATCAGAAACCTGTTTGCTTGGGCTGTCTCTACAGGACGTTTCAATGTGATGTTTGTGGGGGGTTTTTTGACTTGGCCTTCCAAGTAAGTATCATTAAGCTTTTGCTCATTTGATGAAACACCTTTCATTCTTATAATTAGTAGGATTATAACTTGCAGAGCTGTTCAGTACTGGTGTCAGTTGTGGACTTGGAAAAGTTAAGAAAATTTCCTAAGTGAAGTTTTTCCCAAGTTTTCCTTTGTAGAGAGCAAAGCCAAAGCCTCACAAAGTTTATAAGATGCTTTAAGAAAAAAAAAAATTTGTTCCCCTGGTTTTATATATCCCAAATAAGTCATAAAACTTTTGAATGGGAAGAGACCTTTGAAATCATCTAACCCTGTCTCCTCTTGTTACAGAAAGTAAACTGAATCCTAAATGTGTAAATTTCCTTGATTAAGGTCATATAATAAGAAAATGACAGACCTGGGACTTGAAACTAGGTCTTCTCCTTACCAGGCCAGTGTTCAGCTATCTATACTGCCCCTGTAGCTACAGAGTCTCTTCAAATCGCATGTTAGTAGCAATGCCATGTACTCTCAGATTTAATGATTAACAATAATTATCCTTCATTCATATTGTATTCAAGTAATATCATAATTAGCTTAAAGGCTGTGCCTCACACGTGAGGTTTTTTGTATTTGAAACAGACATATATGGTAGTGTAAAAACTTGACTCAGATTAGGCAGAAAGTTGTTCAGTTTTTTTCCTCTTCTGTTCCCCTGCTGGAACTGTTGTTTTCTTCAAGTACTGGAGGAAGGGAGAGAAAGCAAAAGGGAGAGAGGGAATCAACTCTCAGAGGAATACAGATTTTAGGCCTCTTGCTTTCTTTGTGGTTCACAACTTAAGTGAGGAAGAATTGAGTGTTTTCTTTTTACAGGTGCTTTGATGTACCACAGGCTACATTAAAAAGTAAACTTAAAGAAGGAACATGAAAATGTGTTAACTAAAGGGTTTATTTTTATCTGTCATGCTTACTTGAAAATAACCTCTTTTCCATAAAAATTACATAGTTTGGATCTAGATTTGACTGTAGTGATCTGTTTGAAAGTTCTAGTATGCTCCAGAGCCATTTCATGTGTTCCATCCACCAGCACGTCCTATGGCACACTCTGAATGTAGTGTTCATGTTTTCATGTTATTTTCCTCTTTCCCTTTTGGTAGTATTGCCCCGCTAGTTATTCTCTGCCTGAACAATATTGGGTACACACTTCTTCCTCCAACTCTTTATTCTGTGCTGACTGAGTCATCTAATTTAAATATCTTCATATCACGTTAGCACACATTCTCTTAGCACGTTTTCATTTCCTTGTTTCCCTCCCACTATTTGATTCAACATTATTCTTATTGTGTAATGTGTCATGTTGCTTTTCCAAAGTTAGTTTTGTCTGACCTTTTTCCAAGTTGAGCCTTGCGTACACCTTACTTAGGTGTGAATAGCTATTGTCTATGGTAATTCTTTCGACTGCAAAATTAATTTTTCCACATTGAATAAGCTAACAAAAATTTAGCTAGAATGGCGTTGCCTAAATATAGCTTTCTATACTGATAGAAATGTCCTACATTTGTACTGTATGATACAATAGTCAATAGCCACATGTGACTGTTGAGTACTTGAAATGTGGTTAGTATACCCAAGTAACTGAATTTTAAATTTTATTTCATGTTATTTATTTATTTATTGCCACACCATGCAGCATGGGGGAATCTTAGTTCCCGAACCCACGCCACCTGTAATAAAACGGCAGAATTTTTAACCACTGGGCCACCAGGGAAGTTCCCTATTTCATCTTAATTTAAATAGCCCCATGTGGCCAGTGGCTGCCATATTGGACTGTACAAATAGTACATCACGTTCAGACTTTTTAAATTATAAGTAACAGAGACCAGTTTATAGGACCATATCCTAGAGAGGATCATAATTAAACATTATGGGATCCTTGGGCACATAAAAGGACTCTTTTGCTTTATTCCATCGTTCTGCTTCTCTTGGGTCTTCTTTTACTATAGATGGATTTGGGGCATGTGGCAGGAATGTGATCACTGACAACTATAAATTCACATCCTGCCTGTACTGTGACCCCTGCCTGTACTGTGACCTTACTTATGAAAGGTTCTAGAGAAAGGCACTGATTGGCTAGACTTGGATCATGTGTCCATCTTGAACTAGTCATGTAGATAAAGGGACAGGCTGTTATGATTGGACAGGCTGTTATGATTGGGCAGACCTAGGTCATTTGCCTACTTGTGAGAGTGAGTGGGGAGAAGGCCTGTTTTTGACAACCCAATCAGAACAATTTAGAATGCAGCAGATGCAATTTTCCTAGGGAAGGAAGGTGGCTGGTTAGATAAAAACTATAGCTAAATTTTTGTATATTAACATAATTAATTTTTATAGTTCAGTTCTGTAGTCTAAGTCCAAACTCTTTGAGTTATCAGTACTAGAAATCCATCTGAAAATAGTTTAAGAGAAGTTTACAAGAATAATTTATTGTTTTCTCATAACTAAAAAGTCTAGAGGTTATATGCCTTCAAACATAAATGATTCCAGTTGCTCAAGCAATAATTTGTCTGTGTCTTATTTCCATTTCTTTATTCCATTTTCATCATGTTAGCTTTGTTCTCAAGCACATCTTCTTCACATAAAAATGGACCTCTGATAAGTTCAAAAGTACAGGATCCGTTTTAGGCAACATCTCCTGTGGTCCATATTTTTATGCTTGAAAGGTTATGTGCTTTCTCTGTGTCTGGGAGACAAAGCCAAATGATTAACAGTCCCATCAGAATGAACCAGAGCCCCATCTGAATTATAAGGCATAGTAAAAAGGCAGTAAGAATAGAACACAGAATAGACAAATGATAACATATTTTTTCTTTTTTTTAATTTTCCCATTCCCATGCTGCTTTTCACACGAGCCTGTGTTTTAAAAAGTTTTAGAACTTAGACTCAAATTACTTTTTTTGATATGCTTGTTTGTTTTGGTTTGCTGTACAATAAGGATGAAATAAAGGATCTTTGACAATTTTGTTATTCATGCATTAGTGGAATTGAAGTTTCAGATGGAAGGGGAAATTTTATAATAGTTATATAGTATGTATAGTATATTATATAAGTAATTAGAGCAAATGGAACTAAGGAAAGAATAAAATAACCCTCAGAAAATAAAAAGAATGATTAAAAATCCTCTTCTAATTTTTTGTGACTCAGTTTTCTTTAAATAACTGCATTGATATAATTCTTCAACCCATTACTGAATTAGTATGCATTTCCCTTGCCTAACCATATTATTCACAGTCTGAAAAACTTACTGATGATATCATAGCAAAACTTTAGAAACAACCTCAGTTTCCAGTAGTAAGGTCTAGGGGAGGAAAAATTTTTTCTTCTATTCTTTTAGTTTCTCATCTAGACTCTGTAACAAAAAAGATTAACATGAGAAAAACAGAAGTTTACTAATGTGTATGTGTCATGGAGGAAACTCAGGGATGAATACTCAAAGGTATGGCTAGAATTTGAGTTTATATAGCATCTTAAACAAGCAAACAAAATCCAGTAAATTTTCAGAGAAGTGACAAGACAAAGGAAAAAAGGACTTTGAATGTCTAGAGTGGCAAATGGTGGGAGGGTAAATATGGGGGGTTGATGGAAGATAAAGACTAATCAGTAGTTTGTTATATCGAGTCCTTTGGTGCTGATAAGGGTCGAGGGTTGTTGCTTATTTTTTGCACAATTTAGTCTTGTTTTTAGGCAGATGGAGGATGGGCATAGAGAACTTTTCTTGTATCTGCTTCTTCTCAATTGCCTCTGCTTCAGAAGATTCCTTATGCCAAAATGGCATATTTTGGAGTGACAGATTATGTTATCCTTCAAGGAGACTGGTTAAATTTTAAACCCTTAAATTTATTTAAAATAATAACTGCAGGATAGGATCCGTGGATTCTATCAATGTAAATATCATGGTTATGATATCATACTACAGTTTTGCTAAAGGTTACCATTGGGAAATCTGGGTAAACCCTGCATAAATCTCTATATTGTTTCTTAAAACTACATGTGAATCTACAGTTATCTCAAAAAGTATAATGGAAAACTTTTCATCGTAATCATAAATACAGTATACTAGCATTTATTTTTACTTATGTGAAAAGATCAAGTTAAAACCTGAAGGGACACTATATTATAACATCATTAGATTATGTATAGGGAAAAAAGAGGAGAGAAAGTACACCAAATGGTCTCAGTGGTTGTATCTAACTTGTTGGATTTCTAGATGATTTTTCTTTTCTTCTTTATACTTTGCATCATTTTGTAAATGTCCTGTTATGACTGCATACTCTTAACTTTCTAATCATCAAAAAAGTGATCTTTTAAAAATACATTTAAAAATCTTGCTTTCTCAGCATGCCAATGTGAAGGAAAAGATAACCGAATTCCATTACTGAAGGAAGTTTTTGAGGCCTTTCCTAACACTCCCATTAACATCGATATCAAAGTCAACAACAATTTGCTGATTAAGAAGGTACTTAAGGCATTGCTTCCTCTGAGCGTGTTGCAATCCGATTTCACGAGCTAAATACGGCTAGTGCAGGTGCCTGCATAGATTGATAATGTTCAAGGAAATGTGATACTCTAGGGACCAGCATTGTTTTAAATACTACCCTGGTAGAAGAGATCACTCTACTGTAGGAAAGCCTGTTTTCAGAGTGACTTGTCATGTCTCAGTCACTGAGATAAGCGTGAGCTCCTGTGAACCCCCATGGCTGTGGCATTTATGTAATTAACTTCTTCCAGTTTCACTTGTTTCATTTGTACTTAGTTTATGTCCAGTTACTAAACAGTTGTATTCTGTTAGATAAATCATATAGTGGTAGATGTAATTTCTTGTACTTTATGAAATAATCTGAATTTAATGATCAGTTCTTTGAAAATTTTATACTATGCACCAGCAGATAGTTGTAATCCATTTTATAAGTAAAATCATGTAAGTGGATTTACAAAGAGTCACATGAATAAAATTTTGAATTTTCACATGTAGGTTTCGGAATTGGTGAAGCAGTACAGACGAGAACACATAACAGTGTGGGGTAACGCCAGCTATGAAATTGTAGAAAAGTGCTACAAAGAGGTAAGCTTCAAAAACAATACAGAATGAAAAAAAAAAGATACAGAATGATCTGTCTTTGTTGTTGTTATATGTCTATAAAAGTTAAGTAATTATAGCCATAATTTTTTAAAAATATCTTATTTCATATAGCCTTGTTACAAAGACAGATAGTATTGGATGGAAGCAGCTAACCAGAAGTTTACTAATAGACATAATGAATTTATAGATAGTAGGTTTAGTAGATAATGGACCTTGCAATTAAGTTCACTATGATTGGACTGGCTCACAGAATTATTATTTTCACATGATAATATTAGTTGTTTGCCAACATGTTATTCATTTTATTATGTATATATGTGTGTCTTTTAGTGTCTGGTTTTTGTTAGGTAAGCAAAATTTTTTTGCATAATTTTGAATGAAGGAAAGTATTTAGTCCTTCAACTTTACAACTCAAGCTTTTCTTTACATTACTTCCCAAATAGAGTTAAATCATGGTTATCAGGTTCAATCCAGTTCAGTTCAGTCGCTCAGTCGTGTCTGACTCTTTGCAACCCCATGGACTACAGCACACCAGGCCTCCCTGTCCACCACCAACTCCCAGAGTTTACTCAAACTCATGTCCATTGAGTCGGTGATGCCATCCAACCATCTCATCCTCTGTCGTCCCCTTCTCCTTCAATCTTTCGCAGCATCAGGGTCTTTTCAAATGAGTCAGCTCTTCTCATCAGGTGGCCAAAGTATTGGAATTTCAGCTTCAACATCAGTCCTTCCAATGAATATTCAGGACTGATTTCCTTTAGGATGGACAGTATGAAAAGATTATCAGGTAGTATTTTGAATTACAGCCATCCACCAATTGAAATGCTTCTGTTTGAAGAAAATATATCTATAAAAATTGGATGTATTTTGAAATGGTATACTAAGCCTCTACAAGAAAATTTAGCTCATAGTCAGCTAAGAGGATTTGAAATACAAACAGTTAAAAAATCTTAAGCATTGAAGATTCTCTTTCAGAATACAAGTGATGATGCAGTAGGAATATCATAACACAAGGTACAGTTCTGAAATACAAAAAATTCTTTTGAAAAGGCCTTCCTTCCTGGCAAAGAAGGAAAGCATAGATCCAAAATCAGCACCATTATAATTAAAAGTACAATCAAAAGTAATGAGGTTCTCATTAAGGCAAGTAATAAGTTTTATTTATCTGTGTACAAAAGGACAGAACAGAATAATCAATGGGCTGAGTGACTTCAGATCCCCAAGAATATAGAACTGAGACAAAAGCAAGATAATATACTGGAGACTTCATGACCTGCTGATCTTTTTGTGTGTGTGTTAGTTGCTCAGTCGTATCTGACTCTGCGACCCTATGGACTGTAACTGGCCAGGCTCCTCTGTCCATGGGATTCTCAAGGCAAAAATACTGGAATGGGTTGCTGTTGCCTTCTCCAGGGGATCCTCCCAACCCAGGGATTGAACCTGCGTCTCCTGTATGGCAGACAGATTCCTCTCCATCTGAGCCACCAAAGAAGCCCCTTTTTACATCAATTTTTTCAATTTTTTTTTTCAAATTAAAAACAGTGATAATAGCAAATGCTGGAGAAGATGAGGAGAAACTGCATCTCACATGCATTGCTAGTGGGAATGTAAAATAAAATAGCCACTCTTAATTAAATGAGTAGTTTCTTAGAAAACCAAACATACATTTAGCATATTAATCATCAATCTTACTCCTGGGCATTTATCTCAGTAAAGTGAAAATGGTGCACATGAAATTTTTTAATTAAGGAGGTAGCAGGAGGGAATTCTCTGTTGTGATGGAGCAGTTCTGTGTCTTGACTGGTGGTGATTACACATATCTATACATGGATTACAGCTGCATCTGACTATACACATGCACAAATGAACACTAAGTTTTTTTTTTTTTTTTTTTTTTGAACACAAGTTTTAAAAACATTGAAAACTGAGTAAGGTTGACAGTCTAACAGTAATATATCACTGTCAATTCCTGGTTTTGGTACATCTGGTTACAGATGGGGCAGCTGAGTTAAGAATAAATTGGACTCTAGTATATTCTTACAACTTCCTGTGAGTTTATAATTATTTCAAAATAACATGTTCACTTTTGGCCCAGAATCAACAGAACATTCCCTTTGATTCACGTATTTTTCTAGACATCTCTGGACTTCCGTCATTTTAGAATTTAAAAACTCCCAAGATTTCAGCAGTAATTTTCAAACACCTAAGGAAGAATGTCTAAACAATAATTGTCATTTGTACTATGAACATGCTTATGTAATTCATGCATCTTTTATAATTCTTAAATTACGATGTATAAGAATTTCATATTAGCTCTTTAATTCCCAGATGCTAGAAGCTAAAAATATAAAAGAAGGGGAGGATGGTGGAATGAATTGGGAGACTGGGACTGACATATATTTGCTACTATGTATAAGATAGGTAACTAAGAAGAACCTACTGTATAGCACAGGGAACTCTACTCAGTGCTCTGTGATGACCTAAATGGGAAAGAAATCTAAAAAAGAGTGGATGGAGACTTCCCTGGTGGTAGTCCAGTGGCTAAGACGCCATACTCCCACTGCAGGGGTCTGGGTTTAGTCTCTGGTCAGAGAACTGGATCCCGCATGCCACAAAAAACATCCCCTGTATCACAGCTAAGTAGCTGATAAATATATATTTTTAAGTGACTGAATATTAAATAAAATATGTTTTTGCGTGATTTTTTTCAATATATTTTATACAGAAACATTCAAATGTATTAAAATTTTTATTTGTTTTAAAGATAGACATGGGGGATCTGGGGGAGGGGAATATGGGGATTTGTTTAATATTAGTATAGAGTTTCAGTTTTGCAAGATGAAAACGTGAATATTTGTAACACTATTAACATATATCTGTATCATATCCTATTTTAAAAATATGTATAGTTATTGAGTATGTAGAAGGTTACTGAATATTTCATATCATTATTTCTTTATCTCATTCCATTAAATCTGATATGTTTAATCTCTGGTGATAAAGACTAGCACCAACAGACAGGACTGGTGCTGCAGAAGCGGAGAGTGGAGAATGGAGAAACTTGAGTATCGGTTTATACTGTAGGACTCCAGCATAGATCCTGACCCGTTTGTCGAGGACCAGTCATTTCTAAGTGTGGTGTATTTGGAAGTGGATGTTGATGATTTAGGGAATACTTTAAACAGATGTCAAGATACAGTCTTGGGAAATTTTGAAGGTTGTGCAATAATCCTCTGATATTGTTTGTGTCTTTTAGAATTCGGAAATTCCTATACTCTTCAGTTTACAACGTGTGCTGCTCGTTCTTGGCCTGTTCTTCACTGGCCTCTTGCCCTTTGTGCCCATTCGAGAACAGTTTTTTGAAATCCCAATGCCTTCTATCATATTGAAGTAAGTGATTACCCTGTTTTCATCAGTTAGCAATTACTGGAAAACTAAGACAAAGACTTAGAAAGATTGAAGATGGGAGGAGAAGGGGACGACAGAGGGATGAGGTGTTTGGATGGCATCACCGACTCAGTGTCCATCACCAACTCCCAGAGCTTGCGCAAACTCATGTCGATCGAGTTGGTATGCCATCCAACCATCTCATCCTCTGTTGTCCCCTTTTCCTCCTGCCTTCAACCTTTCCCAGCATCTGGGTCTTTTCCAGTGAGTCAGTTCGGCCCATCAGGTGACCAAAGGATTGAAGCTTCAGCTTCAGCATCAGTCCTTCCAAAGAATATTCAGGACTGATTTCCTTAAGATTGACTGGTTTGATCTCCTTGTAGTCCAAGGGATTCTCGGATACTTCATAATTGTGTAACTTCTCTACTGGGTATAAAGCCTTGCTTTTTACACACTAATTTACTGTTAATACGAAGGTAAAAATGTATAAAACACTTAGAGCGTTGCCTGGCAAAAAATAAACCCTCAATAAATGATAGCTTTTATCGTTAAATTATCTTTATCATTTTTATTTAACAAAGATCTTCATCTCACATGCTTAGAATGTCATTCCTAGCTGTAAATTTCTCTGGAGCTTCTGGGGAGATCATTTAAATGTGGTTTCACCTGCATGAGAACTTTTTTCATCCCCACAGAACTATAAAAAATCAAGCTGAACATACAGCAATCATTAGAAAATATCAGTAAGAAAAAGAAGTTGGTCAGCACTCTTGTACTCAGCATCTGTGTTTCATGCTTGTCTTCCAGTTTGAGTTTGTTAGTTATGTGTATGCTTATTTTATCTATTCCTGATTACAATAGTATTTATTAGCAATTTCTGTAGCTGTTTCTTAGATGAAACAACAGAAATTGCTTCTTGTCTACAAATAAACTATTTTCATTTGCTAAATTAAAACAGTTCCTAGCCATTTATCCCTAAACTACTTCGCTTTCCTCTGGTCTAGAATGGCCTGTTGTGCTCTCGAGATCATCTGCAGGTGTTCCTTTTAGAAGGAAATGTTATTAAATTACAGATGTGAACAGATTTCATAGGATTAATTTTTTTCTTTAAAAAGTGATTATGGATTAAGACAGTGGTAGAATATTGTTTGTATATTTTTTTAATGAAAGACAGTGGATACTTCCTAAGGCAATGTAATAGTTTGTGTTTAATGAGGTAATTAATATTTCAAGTTTTTTAATTCTTGGGATTCCTGAAATTGCGATTAGAACTTTTTACCTCAGGTAGAGTTAGGAGAATAGAAGGAGTTTATTTAGAAAGTTTCAAATAAAAACTGAAAAGAGAAAAAATTAATTTAAGGACTCCATTGCTGGTCCAGTGGTTAAGAACCCGTCTGCCAAGGCAGGGGACATGGATTTGATCCTGGGTGGGGAAGATTCCAACATTCCAAGGAGCAGCTAAGCCCATGAACCACGACTACTGGGCCCACGTGTCATAACTGCTGAAGCCCGCATGCCTAGAGCCCTGTGCTCTGCAACAAGAGGAGCCACTACAACGAGAAGCCCACCTGCCTAGAGCCCTGTGCTCTGCAACAAGAGGAGCCACTACAACGAGAAGCCCACCTGCCTAGAGCCCTGTGCTCTGCAACAAGAGGAGCCACTGCAACGAGAAGCCCACATGCCTAGAGCCCTGTGCTCTGCAACAAGAGGAGCCACCGCAACGAGAAGTCCGCATACCTAGAGCCCTGTGCTCTGCAACAAGAGGAGCCACCGCAACGAGAAGCCCGCATACCTAGAGCCCTGTGCTCTGCAACAAGAGGAGCCACTACAACGAGAAGCCCACCTGCCTAGAGCCCTGTGCTCTGCAACAAGAGGAGCCACTACAACGAGAAGCCCACCTGCCTAGAGCCCTGTGCTCTGCAACAAGAGGAGCCACTGCAACGAGAAGCCCACATGCCTAGAGCCCTGTGCTCTGCAACAAGAGGAGCCACCGCAACGAGAAGTCCGCATACCTAGAGCCCTGTGCTCTGCAACAAGAGGAGCCACTGCAACGAGAAGGCCGCATGCCACAACTAGAGAGTAGTCCCTGCTTGCAGCAACTGGAGAAAGCCTGTGCACAGCGATGAAGACCCAGCACAGCCAAAAATTTAAAGATAAATTTTAAAATAAATAATAAATTTAAAAAAAAGAATTTAAGTTGGGAGACTCAGAATAATCCTAAGAGTGTAGATAAAAGGAGTTAGAAAGGAAACAAGAATCAAGATCTGGGGAGAATGAAAATCACTGTGCACTATAACTCCAAAAGAGGCTGAACAGTCTTCACAGTAGAAAGACTTAACTAGTCAGAGAAGCCTCTGGGCACAGCCCAAAGTTAATGACACAGCTGATGCTCTCAGCATCAGAGAGGCTGAAGGAACTCATTGTAGGTCTGAAAGTCAAGTGTACTCTTTCAGTAGGAAACATGTCTTAAAAGGATGCACCTAGGTCTTCAAACATTGAAAGTGAAAGGAAAAAAGTGTTTTTAGGGTTTTTTTTTTTAATCTCATTTTTAACCCCAAATATCTTTTAGTACATAGTGAAGTTTGGCTATGTGTTTACATCTACTGCATACAGAATTACAGCAAAGGCAAGAGAAAGAGGCCTCACCAAAAAAGGAAGAAACATGGGTTCTGGGTACCCGGGATCTCCAGAAAGATAACTTTTAAGTTTTAAACTTTGAAGAGTGTAGCAAAAAGTTAGCTTGAAATCATGAAAATAGAGAATCCAAATGGGCTTTGTTCTAATTTAATTTTGTCCTTTCCCAGATTTTAAGATAGGACACTGAAAGATGAACTCCCCAGGTCGGTAGGTGCCCAATATGCTACTGGAGATCAGTGGAGAAATAACTCCAGGAAGAATGAAGAGACAGAGCCAAAGCAAAAACAACACCCAGTTGTGGATGTGACTGGTGATGAAAGCAAGGTCCGATGCTGTAAAGAGCAATGTTGCATAGGAACATGGAATGTTAGGTCCATGAATCAAGAAAAATTGGAAGTGGTCAAATAGGAGATGGCCAGAGTGAACATCAACATTTTAGGACTCAGTGAACTAAAATGGACTGGAATGAGTGACTAACTCAGATACAGCCATGAAATTAAAAGACGCTTGCTCCTTAGAAGAGAAGTTATGACCAACCTAGACAGTATATTAAAAAGCAGAGACATTGCTTTGCCAACAAAGGTCTGTCTAGTCAAAGCTATGGTTTTTCCAGTAGTCATGTATGGATGTGAGAGTTGGACTATAAAGAAAGCTGATGCCAAAGAATTGATCCGTTTGAGCTGTGGTGTTGGAGAAGACTCTTGAGAGTCTCTTGCACTGTAAGGAGATCCAACCAGTCCATCCTAAAGGAAATCAGTCCTGAATATTCATTGGAAGGACTGATGCTGAAGCTGAAACTCCAGTCCTTTGGCCATCTGATGCGAAGAGCTGACTCATTGGAAAAGACCCTAATGCTGGGAAGGATTGATGGTGGGAGAAAGGGACGACAGAGGATGAGATGGTTGGATGGCATTACCAACTCGATGGACGTGAGTTTGAGTGAACTCCGTGAGTTGGTGGTGGACAGGGAAGGCTGGAGTGCTGCAGTCCATGGGGATGCAGAGTCAGACACGACTGAGCCACCGCACTGAACTGAAGCATATACCAAGTACAATCAAGGCACTGATTTTTGTTCTTGAACTTGTTTTATCACACTGATATATTCCTGTGTTTCTAATTTAAATTTTATTTTCCCTCAGGCTGAAAGAACCACACACCATGTCCAGAAGTCAGAAGTTTCTCATCTGGCTTTCTGATATGTAAGAATTTTAGTTTCTTGATATACATATTATTGTTTTAACTCTTAAATATGATGCTTATAATCTAGAGCAGACTCTCTATGTGTAATTTGTAACCAGGATGAGTTGAACATTGTACAAATGGATGTGTATAAATCATTTAGAACTAGCTTAATTACTAGTCATGAAACCTTAGGAGGAATTGGGAGATAATCTCATCAAACTCAGGAGAAAACTGAGCACCTGGCTACCCAAAGTTAAATGATTTACGTGGCGTGTCAGTAGCAGACCTGGGATGTATACCCGTCCCCTGCTACTTACTCACTGTTTCCACTAGCCTGCACTCAACAACATGGTGAGAAGAAGCGTGTACAGCAACACAACACATGTGAGAGTGTAGATTGACTAATGGCGCATTTCTAAGGAAGAGCTACACTGAGACTTAACAGCAGGATGGAAGCCCCACCTGTACAGTGGGCATCCACTTTAGAGAAAATGCCTTAAAGTCTAAGACATGTTGAGTGTAATTTTAGGTAAAACCTACCTCCGTATTGCTTTAAAATGGAACCTTGAAAACAAATAAAATACACTGGAACCTTGGTCCAGCGGCTAAGACTCCATGCTCCTTTGCAGCACAGAGGGACTGGGCTCATGCCTGGTCAGGGCACCAGATCCCACAAGCCGCAACTAAGGGGTCACAACTAGAAAACCCTACAGGCCACAGCTAAGACCCAACACGGCCAAAGGAAAAAGAAAGTGGAACCTTGAATGCCTTGAATGCTTAAATAATAGTCGTAAATCACAACCATTTTTTTTCCTTAGCTCCTCTTTCAGAGTTTGAAAACTAGTTTTATCTTTTCTCTGTGCCACAGGGTTTATTCTTTTTTGCTTTATTCCTGATGTCATTTGTAGTTTTTAAAGATGCTGTTTTGTTTTGTTTTGTTTTTTGGCCCTGCCACATGGCATGCAGGATCTTAGTTCCCCAACCAGGGATTGAACCTATGCCCCCTAACCACTGGACCACCAGGAAATTCCCAAGGATGCATTTTAGCTGGTGTTAAATGCATATGGTTTTTCATTTCTGCTACTTAATCATTCTAATAGACTAAACAGAATAGAAATAATATGTATAACTTTTCAGTACAAAAAGCTTTCATCTTGCTCAAGTGACTTGTATTCTAAAAGTTCACTTTTTAAGTTATTTGGAGCTGAAAAAAAAAACTTTTTTTTCTTTATAAAGGATAGCGTAATTAATGAACATTACGTTTCTAAGATAACTCACAAAAGACTAATTCACTTTGTAAATGGACTGTGACTGTATAGAATTTGACCCACGTTCACTGCCTTATTTTGATTTGGGAAGTTAGGAACACAGACTCCCTAGTTCTTTCTCACTCAGTACGGCGCCAGCAGGAGAAGTGAGGAAGCCTGGTCTCCATTGAGCTGCTTCAGGAAGAGTGGCAGCAAAGAGCAGAAAGGAGATCCAGCAGTTAAGATATAAACCCATCCACAACAGCTATTACTGCTTGAGGCCGTCCCTTGCTTCTAGCGCTGAAACATCAGGATTAAATCCAAGTAGGGATTAGAAACTCTAAACTGACTGAATTAGAATTGAGGACTAATTGTAGTCCTTCCTTAGGACTGAGTACCTAAATCTTTTATGCTTTTCTTTTCTAGTTTACTAATGAGAAAAGCTCTGTTTGACCACCTCACTGCCCGAGGCATTCAAGTAAGTTTTTGTAATGATGCATTCTAGAAAGAGCATAGTTTACCAGTTCAATACAAGTTTAGAGGGCAGTAACTTCTGACTAATTTGATTTGGTCCTAACTCTGCTGCTTTTACTGGTTCTCATATGAAGACCTTAAGCTCTGCCTTATAGTTAACAAGATAGTATTGGTGTTTCAGTAGCTAGAGTTCACCGAGGTACGTGAGCTCAGCTAGGTAGGTGAGAACTGAAGCCAGAGGGTGGGATAGTCATATTTAGTGAGCAAAGTGGGATTTGTTTAAAGGGCTCAATGATTTCTTAAAATTGCAGAGTTTTTTGTTTTTGGCTTTTATTTGCTGCTGCTGCTGCTTTCTTGCTTTCTTTCTTTCTTTTGCAGCATTTATTCCGAGGCCATAAGTTATTTATTTCTTCAGTTTTTCCCTGGGTATCTTTTTCTTCTGTACAAGCTCCTCTTCTGGGTTAGGAACAATCATCTGTTCTTTTTCAGTAAGGGTCATCTCAGTGGGGCAGGGAGAGCTCATGTCTGGGCTGATCTGACCATGAGCTCTGTAAGTCCTACCCACGCCTTGGGAGATTTGCTCACCAGAATGTGCTCAGTGACCAGAGAATCTGTCTACATCTAGAGTCCACATCTAAGCCTTTAAGTTCAGCGTGACTCTCTGCATTTTTGCGCATGTGCAGTAAAAATGCAGCAGTCTTTTTGGGCCCCTGACCCGGTGTCCAGCCCCGCTGTTTGGCCTGCGCATACCCAGCACCTCCACCATTGTAATGATGGAATGGCACGCATGTTGCTTCTGTAAAGTGACATCCTTCAAATACTTGGTGGTTTTCCAGATATGCATACCCTTAATGGGCTGGGCAGTTTCACAAGTGTTCTTAAAGGGAGCGTGAAGATTTGAACCTCTTGATTTACATGATTTTGTGGAGTTTTCTGGGTTAAGTGATTGTCGGACCGTTTTTAGAGGTCACCTCAGACCACTTACCAGAAAAACTTTAAATTGCACATTATTAAAAGGTTGTTTCTAAGTGTACTGAGATTGTAGTGGATGCATGCTAACATAAAGATAATTTGCTGTTTTAACATTTCTTCTTATACTTCTCGTTTTTCTAATTTTCAGGTGTACGTTTGGGTATTAAATGAAGAGCAGGAATACAAAAGAGCCTTTGATTTGGGAGCAACTGGGGTGATGACAGACTATCCAACAAAGCTTAAGGATTTTTTACATAATTTTTCAGACTAGAAAAGGATGTACTCAGAAGCATTTGAAGAAAACATGAAAAGACCTAAGAAAAAATGTTTTCATTATTTCCCTAAGCCATTTCCAGAATGGTAAAAGGTTTAATCAGTTAAGTGTTTATTACCTCATTTTTAAGCCTGTCTGAGAATGTAGAAACTATATATTGTATATTTATTTTAAACAATATTGCATATTTTACATTTGTAAATAGTTTGTTTAGAAAGATAATTGTTTATGAGATGTAAGTAGAAGATTATTGATCAAGATTTCTGTATTTGATGCAGTATTCTACTATCATAAGTAATTCTGAAATCAAAGGCTGTTGGATAAATTTGAAATTAGCCTTCACTGGAATAAGATCAACTAGTTAGTAAGACAGAATTATTGAGGGTCATTACAGCTATTCAGGTTGTCTCATTATTTCTAGGTACACCTTAGTTACAGGGGAAAAATGTTGTGGAAAGAGAGCTTGGAAATCAGTGATGTAATTATCTGACAAGTTGTACATTGTTAACAGAGGCAGACTCAAAGAAATAACTGAAAGTTTGTTAAATGATCAGAAATAAAATCTGTAGACTGAATTCGAATTTCTTGATTGTTGTCAATAGGGACATTCTATTTGGAATCTTTTTCAGGTGTGTAACAATTGCTGCTGTATTTCTTTTTTTTGGTAAAAATTAAAATTGGACTTAATAATTGTAAATTAAGATGCTAATAGTCAGATTTTTGTTTTCTCTAACGAAATGTACATTTTCCATTGTTAGCAATGACCAACTGTCTGGGCCTACATCTAGATTTTAAATAACATCTTGAGTCTTAATAATCAGAACAAACTGATGAAAGTGCATATCATTGTGTCTAATACTTATAGGATAAACCACCTGCTCCTGATCTTTAAGAATTTATTCTTCAGAGTATTAAGTGGGAATAGAATTTCTCAAAGCATTAGACATCACTTTCTCAGATTTTCTAGTGTGACTTCATGTAAATCTGTTTATCATCTTTTTGACTTATTTTCATTGTCTCTTTGGAAGGTAAATATAACCTGGAACAATAAGCATCTTAGACCTAGATTCCACCTCTCATTTGGACTTTGCCAGCTAACAGTTATGAAGGATAATCATACTGTCCCACCTGTCCCTGGATGACATAAGTAACATTTCTTTTTTGTTTAAACTGAAATAAAAATTTCAAGAACAAAAGAATTTATTGGTGTTTTCTTTTTTGCCGTTATAATTCCAAATATGCTTTATAATTTTTTTCCAGAATTTAATGAGGTGGTAAATTGATAATATAAGTAAACACACCTAAGACTTCTCGCTCATATAAGGAAAATAAAATATGGAAACACTTTTATGGTAAATTGCCTCTTGGCATTTGAATAAATAACTTGGGCAGGTAATCCATTAAATCTGTCATTTTCACTTTCACTTATATAATGTATGATTATAGTTGCTAGAGATGCTTTTGATCATCATTGATATAATTCTTTTTTATAGTTTCCCTGTTCCAAATTTGCTTTGTTGTGATTCAGTTATGATGCAGTTCATATTATAGGACCAGCATATATTTTGTGTCAATCAGTAAAAGAGAAAGTACCCACTATAGTAAAGATGTTCAGAAAATCATGTTTTAAAAGTTTGATGATTTTATAGTCAAGGTGACTTCAATTCACTTAATAAAAGTATAGTCTATAACAACAGAGTTCACATTTGTCATCAGATAACATCTGAATATTGCTTTTCTGATTGGGGCATCACATTTTAAAAGATGTTAAATATCCTTTCCTAATGCGACGTACTGCTAGGCATGGCACACAGCATGAAGGCCAGAGAGGTGGTCAAAGATGTGATTAGATCCTTTTGCTGGGATAACGGTGGCACTAGATTTGATAGGCCTGCTATAGGTCTAGTCCAGCATACCAACAAAATCCTAAATACATGCCAGTGGACAACAGTTGGCAGGTTGGTTTGAGGAAATTTTACTTTGAAGTAGCAAGAGCTTCTCTGTAGGACTAGGTCTGAGGCATGTTATCAGGTAAAACAGGACACAAGTTAGCAGAACTAGGATCCAGAGCTTGGAAAAAACCTCATTTAATAGGACTGAAAGAACAGAGTATAACGTTGGACTAATTAGAGGGTTAAGTTGGTACTGAGTACCAGAGATGTTCAACCGCCCCTTTCTGGCCAGGACAGGTTCTAGAAATTGGGGTGGGGCCTTGGCTATAGGTGGTCATCTAGTCACCACAACTGTAGAGATAAAATCGCTGCAATGGGTTAGGAAAAGACAAAATATTAATCGTAGTGTGTTGCCCTAAGCATCCAGCCGCGAGCGACGAGAATGAGAGCAGAACACGAAATCTGGTGCAATGGGTCAGGGGGCCTGCAGCCTCTGTTGGACTGAGGTGCAGAGTCCACTCTGAGTCCAGCTTTTACTCCTGACTGCAGACTACAAAACTTTCCTTGATCTATCTTTCCCAAGACACTGCACTGACATAGTCCAGATCTTGTTTTCACCCCAGGCCATTCCCTCGTGGGATAGTCTCAGGAACAGTCAGCAAGTGTGTAGGCGGTGTACATACCTAACGCCGACCAGCTGTTCCAAGGTCCATGCTTTCGTGACTCCAGTCATACTCCCTTCTGGGTCTGGCCTTGGGGTCTGTAAGAAGGCTATTATTCTAAGAAAAACATGAAAAATGTTTTTCATCATTGTTGATACATCATCAACACAGTTTCTTGATATATGCTGATTTTCCAGGTGCCATTTCTATGAAATTTCTCAAGGCTGTGAGTGTACATTATTAGAAATTCCCACTACAGTAGTGTGTTCTAGTATGAGAAACCATTAACACAAAATACATTATGAATGATTCTGCTTTGAGTTGTACAACATGGTGGCCCTGGAAAGCTTAAAAAAAAAAAAAGATCCACCATGGATAAAAGTAAAAATTTCCTTTTCAGTTAAGGAGAGAGAGCCATGAATACGAGTTTGAAGAATTCATTGTGAATTGAAAGTTGTGTGTCAAGTAGGTGGCTAAACTTAAGACGTTAAGAACTGAAATGGCTGGGCAGTAATATAACATTATCATTTCAGTACCACAAGGAAAATGTAAATAGCAGTCAGAGGCCAGGCACCAAAACAAGATCAGGACTAAAGAGGTCAAGGAGGCAAAGAGTTCAGGATGCTGGGAGCATACCAAGACAATTCATAAAGCTAAAGTGATGTTTAGCTTTCCTGCCTCTTTGGTATGTCACTGACAGGATAATGTTTGAAGAGTTGGGTCATCCTATAATCTGAAATAACATAAGCCGAGACCAGATAATGGTCCAGACACCAGGTCAGAAGGCTATACGGATCCAATTAACATGAGATTGCATAAAAATTATTTTGGCAGTAGTTCACCGGATGGAAACTTGCAGCAATCCAGGAATCAAGTAATAAGGGTCCAGATGAAAGGGGTGGCCACGTAAGTAGAGAAACAATGCATCTACACATCTCTGAAAGGGAAGAAGTAGTAAGAGTTGGTGACTCAGATCAGATCAGTCGCTCAGTCATGTCCGACTCTTTGCGACCCCATGAATCGCAGCACGCCAGGCCTCCCTGTCCATCACCAACTCCCGGAGTTCACTGAGACTCATGTCCATCGAGTCAGTGATGCCATCCAGCCATCTCATCCTCTGTCGTCCCCTTCTCCTCTTGCCCCCAATCCTTCCCAGCATCAGAGTCTTTTCCAATGAGTCAACTCTTCGCATGAGTTGGTGACTAGGTGAGTTTAAAAGGAGAAGGGGAAGTTCACTACTGACTCCAAAGCTGCAGGAAAATGGGGAACTTGGAGACAGGGGAAGCCACTGGGTGGTAAAAATGGTATGTTTTGGATACTCTCTGAAATGACAGAAAATCATTTGAATTTCGGCATATTAGCCGTAAGGATGAAAGGATAGGTCTGGAAGAATAGATTTAGGGTTTTGTGTACATTTTAGGTACTGTACATTTTAGCATTTTAGATGTGATTTTACATAGTTCCTTCTCGGTATTCTGCTTGCAATCTGAATAGGTTGCTATGCCACCAGAGGCTGCCTGCATTGTGAATAGCATGATTCATTCTATAGTGAGGTTGAATGATAACATTCTTTCCCACTCATTCATGTCCTTTTCTTTCAAAACTATCAAAAAGTTTTCTTTTGATAGAGAACTCTTAGCAAAACAGGCATAGTAGTGTACATAGGTCAATATCAGTCTCCCAATCCACACTCCCCACCCCCCGCCAACTTGGTATCCAAACGTTTGTTCTCTGCATCTATGTCTCTATTTCTGCTTTGCAAATAGGTTCATCTGTACCATTTTTCTAGATCCAGCCTATATGCGTTAATATACAATATTTCTTTTTCTGACTTACTTCACTCTGTATGATGGTCTCATGTTTTATATTATGTGACTTTTACCACAATAAATAAATGTTCTAAAAAACAGCCATAATTTTAACTCATTGCTTATGAAAAATAATACAAATACATTGGTCTTGTTTGTCTACTAGTTATTTTTTCCTTCTTACTGTATGTATAGAGTCTTCTCTTGTGTTGTTGGAAGAGGGTGTTTGTTATGACCAGTGCATTTTTCTTGGCAAAACTCTCTATTAGTCTTTGCCCTGCTTCATTCCGTATTCCAAGGCCAAATTTGCCTGTTACTCCAGGTGTTTCTTGACTTCCTACTTTTGCATTCCAGTCCCCTGTAATGAAAAGGACATCTTTTGGGGGTGTTAGTTCTAAAAGGTCTTGTAGGTCTTCATAGAACTGTTCAACTTCAGCTTCTTCAGAGTTACTGGTTGGGGCATAGACTTGGATTACTGTGATACTGAATGGTTTGCCTTGGAAACGAACAGAGATCATTCTGTTGTTTTTGAGATTGCATCCAAGTACTGCATTTTGGACTCTCTTGTTGACCATGATGGCTACTCCATTTCTTCTGAGGGATTCCTGCCCACAGTAGTAGATACAATGGTCATCTGAGTTAAATTCACCCATTCCAGTTCATTTCAGTTCGCTGATTCCTAGAATGTCGACATTCACTCTTGCCATCTCTTGTTTGACCACTTCCAATTTGCCTTGATTCATGGACCTGACATTCCAGGTTCCTGTGCAATACTGCTCTTTACAGCATCAGACCTTGCTTCTATCACCAGTCACATCCACAGCTGGGTATTCTTTTTGCTTTGGCTCAATCCCTTCATTCTTTCTGGAGTTATTTCTCCACTGATCTCCAGTAGCATATTGGGCACCTACTGACCTGGGGAGTTTCTCTTTCAGTATCCTATCATTTTGCCTTTTCATACTGTTCATGGGGTTCTCAAGGCAAGAATACTGAAGTGGTTTGCCATTCCCTTCTCCAGTGGACCACATTCTGTCAGAAAATGCACTGGTCATAACAAACACCCTCTTCCAACAACACAAGAGAGGACTCTATACATGGACATCACCAGATGGTCAACACCGAAATCAGATTGATTATATTCTTTGCAGCCAAAGATGGAGAAGCTCTGTACAGTCAGCAAAAACAAGACCAGGAGCTGACTATGGCTTGGACCATGAACTCCTTATTGCCAAATTCAGACTTAAATTGAAGAAAGTAGGGAAAACCACTAGACCATTCAGGTATGACCTAAATCAAATCCCTTATGATTATACAGTGGAAGTGAGAAATAGATTTAAGGGCCTAGATCTGATAGATAGAGTGCCTGATGAACTATGGAATGAGGTTCATGACATTGTACAGGAGACAGGGATCAAGACCATCCCCATGGAAAAGAAATGCAAAAAAGCAAAATGGCTGTCTGGGGAGGCCTTACAAATAGCTGTGAAAAGAAGAGAAGCGAAAAGCAAAGGAGAAAAGGAAAGATATAAACATCTGAATGCAGAGTTCCAAAGAATAGCAAGAAGAGATAAAAAAGCCTTCTTCAGCGATCAATGCAAAGAAACAGAGGAAAACAACAGAATGGAAAAGACTAGAGATCTCTTCAAGAAAATCAGAGATACCAAAGGAACATTTCATGCAAAGATGGGCTCGATAAAGGACAGAAA
>NW_011495033.1:13847180-13847774 GCF_000754665.1 Bison bison bison | reverse complement strand
ACCTAGAGCCAGACATCCTGGAATGTGAAGTCAAGTGGGCCTTAGAAAGCATCACTACGAACAAAGCTAGTGGAGGTGATGGAATTCCAGTTGAGCTATTCCAAATCCTGAAAGATGATGCTGTGAAAGTGCTGCACTCAATATGCCAGCAAATTTGGAAAACTCAGCAGTGGCCACAGGACTGGAAAAGGTCAGTTTGCATCCAATCCCAAAGAAAGGCAATGCCAAAGAATGCTCAAACTACCGCACAATTGCACTCATCTCACACGCTAGTAAAGTAATGCTCAAAATTCTCCAAGCCAGGCTTCAGCAATATGTGAACCGTGAATTTCCTGATGTTCAAGCTGGTTTTAGAAAAGGCAGATGAACCAGAGATCAAATTGCCAACATCTGCTGGATCATGGAAAAAGCAAGAGAGTTCCAGAAAAATGTCTATTTCTGCTTTATTGACAATGCCAAAGCCTTTGACTGTGTGGATCACAATAAACTGTGGAAAATTCTTCAAGAGATGGGAATACCAGAACACCTGATCTGCCTCTTGAGAAATTTGTATGCAGGTCAGGAAGCAACCGTTAGAACTGGACATGGAACAAC
>NW_011495033.1:13843919-13847080 GCF_000754665.1 Bison bison bison | reverse complement strand
ACAGTTAGAACTGGACATGGAACAACAGACTGGTTCCAAATAGGAAAAGGAGTACGTCAAGGCTGTATATTGTCACCCTGCTTATTTAACTTCTCTGCAGAGTACATCATGAGAAACGCTGGGCTGGAAGAAACACAAGCTGGAATCAAGATTGCCGTGAGAAAGATCAATAACCTCAGATATGCAGATGACACCACCCTTATGGCAGAAAGTGAAGAGGAACTCAAAAGCCTCTTGGTGACAGTGAAAGTGGAGAGTGAAAAAGTTGGCTTAAAGCTCAACATTCAGAAAACGAAGATCATGGCATCGGTCCCATCACCTCATGGGAAATAGATGGGGAAACAGTGGAAACAGTGTCAGACTTTATTTTGGGGGGCTCCAAAATCACTGCAGATGGTGACTGCAGCCATGAAATTAAAAGACGCCTACTCCTTGGAAGGAAAGTTATGACCAACCTAGAGAGCATATTCAAAAGCAGAAACATTACTTTGCCAACAAAGGTTCATCTAGTCAAGGCTGTTTTTTTTCCTGTGGTCATGTATGGATGTGAGTGTTGGACTGTAAAGAAGGCTGAGCACCAAAGAATTGATGCTTTTGAACTGTGGTGTTGGAGAAGACGCTTGAGTGTCCCTTGGACTGCAAGGAGATCCAACCAGTCCGTTCTGAAGGAGATCAGCCCTGGGATTTCTTTGGAAGGAATGATGCTAAAGCTGAAACTCCAGTACTTTGGCCACCTCATGCAAAGAATTGACTCATTGGAAAAGACTCTGATGCTGGGAGGGATTGGGGGCAAGAGGAAAAGGGGACGACAGAGGATGAGATGGCTGGATGGCATCACTGACTCGATGGATGTGAGTCTCAGTGAACTCTGGGAGTTGGTGATGGACAGGGAGGCCTGGCATGCTACGATTCATGGGGTTGCAAAGAGTCGGACACGACTGAGCGACTGACCTGATCTGATTGTATGTATATCATCCCATTAAAATTCCTGTGTCAGTCCTACAAGGTGGGTGGTATTATTTTGTCCTTTTTGAAAAGGACTGGAGGCTAAATGCCTCTCCAATTCACAGTGCTAATCAGAGTCCAGTCTGATACTCAAACCCATGCATTCTGACTTCAAACCATCTGAGTCTAATCACTGTTTCACTTTGTGTTTCTAAAATCTTTTGAGTCTCATAATCTGGAGAAATGTGTGCAGATATTTGGAAACAAATATGCATGGACTAGTTTTTCGTTTCTTGAAGCCCTGAGACTGGGCCTTCTGCTGGGATGGTTATGCCAACACGGGACCGAGCAAGTATAGCTGAGCAGGTTTCAAAAGTGTTGTTCCACTTTTTTTCTGTTTCCTATGTGAGTTTCACATAAATTTTGACTTATAAAAAGAAGTTTCCTGCAAAAAAAAATTTTTTGTTTGCTTCTATATTCTTTGATTGAAGATCTTTCTCTCTTCAGCCTTAAGTAGAACCTCCTTCTCTTCTTTCCTCATTCTAAGCCCTTTTCAATCAGTTCCTCAAGGATTTATGGTCCTTTATGGTCAAAAACTTTTCAAGAACAGTCAGTGAGTTGGGGATATGAACAGGTAATTCACAAATATAAACCATCAGCAAACAAAAAAAAAAGTTTCACCTCGTCAAAAACCTATAAATTAAAATGACATTGAGTGAGATACCAATTTCTGACTCTTACAAGAGCAGGAATGAAAGCCTGTGAAAACAGGCACTCATGAACTGAGGGTGGGAATACAAATTGCAGAAAACTTTGAGGATCAATTTGACAGTATCTTTAGATATATCCTTTCATTCCAAAATTCCACGGCTAGGAATATACTATGAAAATAACAGGATAAGTACCCAAAGGAACACATGCATAGTGAAAAATCAGAAACAACTTAAATATGTAACATGAAGGGACTGGTTGCATAAATTATGGTAAATCCAAATAATGATATTATTAAAATATTGATGTCCTATATCTACTGATGTAAGATATTATTGAGTAAAAAGACTAAATCATAAGACCATATACTCTGTGATCAAAAAATATTTATATATATCCATTTAAAAAGTCAATGATAGCTATCCAAGTGTTAGTCGTGGTTTTATGATGATGGAATTACGAGTGACTTATTTTTACTTGTCTAAATCTTCTAATTTTTCTGTAACTGAGATTAACTTTTTTTTTTTTTGGCTGTGCCTGGACATGCAGGATCTTAATTCCCCACCAGGGATTGAATCTGTGCCCCTACATTGCAAGCACAGAGTTTTAACCACTGTTTTATTTTTAAAATAATTTTAAGGCAATTATTTTTAAAATAATTTTTAAAAAGAAAACCCTTTCTAGCTAATATAGAATTGTTTGATGTTCAGGCCTTAGCAGATGACTCTTCTCCAAATTCTTGAGGAGAGAAACATTTAACTGCCAAAAGATCCAGATTGTCTGCTTAACCACTTCTTTCCAACAAATCAGGAAAGAGGGATTATGGCTTTGCTTTGGATATGATCCAGAAATTATCTGGACCTTTTTAAAAAATTCATAATTCCACAACTCAGAAACATTTTTTAAATTAACTTTTTGCTGTATTTTCTTTGATTTTTTTACAGTACATAGTTTGGGAAGTTTCTTTATTAATATTTATTTTTTACCTATTTGGCTACACTGGGTCTTAGTTGCAGCACATGGGATCTTTTTAGTTGCTGCATGCAAACTCTCAGTTGTGCCATGTGCAATCTAGTTCCCTGACCAGGGATCAAACCTGGGCGCCTTGCATTGGGAACACAGAGTCTTAGCCACTGGACCACTAGGGCAGTCCTGCCTTGGGGGATTACACATGGTCTTGATCACACCATATATGTACTTTTCAGTTTTGTTTTTTTTTTCTGCTTAATATCACATGAACAGTTTCCCATGTTATAAATTCTGTTTTAAAAAAGTAGAATGCCATTTAAACAAGTAGATGTGCCATGATTTACTGAACTATTTCCCTGTCGTTGGAAATTTGTTTCCAATTATTCATATTATAAATAATGCTGTGATGAACATTCTTATATACTAATATGGATATCTCACTCCCTCAGTTCAGTTCAGTCATTCAGTCATGTCCAACTCTTTGCAACCCCATGAATCTCAGCACACCAGGCCTCCCTGTCCATCACCAACTCCCG
>NW_011495033.1:13832459-13843623 GCF_000754665.1 Bison bison bison | reverse complement strand
AGCATCCATACATGACCACTGGAAAAACCATAGCCTTGACTAGATGGACCTTTGTTGGCAAAGTAATGTCTCTGCTTTTGAATATGCTATCTAGGTTGGTCATAACTTTCCTTCCAAGGAGTAAGCGTCTTTTAATTTCATGGCTGCAATCACCACCTGCAGTGATTTTGGAGCCCAAAAAAGATAAAGTCTGACACTGTTCCCACTGTTTCCCCATCTATTTCCCATGAAGTGCTTACTCTCTCACACCCAAACAGTCATGAGATCCTAGATATCAAATATATTTACTTCTTTTCAACCCCGCTGTCACCATCCTTGTACAGGCCATCATCATCTCTAGACTGGAACAACATAACTTCTTTCTTTTTCCTAATTTTGAAAGTGAAAGTGAAAGTCCTTCAGTTGTGTCCCACTCTTTGCGACCCCGTGGACTATATAGGCCATGGAATTCTCCAGGCCAGAATACTGGCGTGGGTAGCCTTTCCCTTCTCCAGGGGATCGTCCCAACCCAGGGATTGAACCCAGGTTTCCTGCATTGTGAACTGATTCTTTACCAGCTGAGACACAAGGGAAGCCCAAGAATACCGGAGTGGGTAGCCTATCCCTTCTCCAGTGGATCTGCCCGACCCAGGAATTGAACTGGGATCTCCTGCACTGCAGGTGGATTCTTTACCAACTGAGCTATCAGGTTTTAATGTAATTTATTTCAAATAGATAATATAGTCACTGGTTCATAGAGTACAAAAGGGAATACAGTGAAATTCCTCTTTCCCCTTCCTATCCTCCAATCACTGAATTCCCTCTTCTGAGGAAGTAGGAAATCAATATTATCACATATTTATGCAGTAGGTATTTATCGAGCAACTCCTATAGGTCAGTCACTTATTAGACCTGGAGCTATTAATATAATGGTAAGCAAGATATATGGAAATAGTATATAGACTCATAGATCTTACATTCAGTTTGAGAATAAAAACAAAAATTAATTTCAACTGAAGCAAATATTATGAAGAACATAAACAAGGGACTGAGACAAGGAATAACAAGTCAAGTTTATTCTAGGTAAAATGGTCAAGGTAGCCCTCATTGAGAAGGTAGCAATTACTCTGAGATCTAAAGCAAGAGGAATGGACCAATTAAAGAACAGGAGGAAGAGCACTTTGAGCAGATGGAAAAGCTTATGCAAAGGCCCTGAGGCGCAAAAAGCTTGGTGGGTACTAAGAATAAAAAGAGGAGGAGAGAGAAGGGGCTTCCCTGGTGGTCCAAGTGTTAAAAATCCACCTGCCAATGCAGGGTACCTGAGTTTGATCCCTGGTCTGGGAAGATCCCACATACCACAGGATGTCTAAACCCAGCAGAGTCCATGCCGCATAACAGGAAAAGCCGCCGCAATGAGAAGCGCGTGCACCATGATGAGAGAGAAGCCCCAGGAGCAACAAAGACCCAGTGCAGCCAAAAATTATAAACAAACAAAACACAGGAGAGGGATAGAACATAGTGAAGAGGTTGGCTTTGGCTTTTCATGGGAAGAAGACCCTTCCTCCATCGTAAATGGAAAGAACGAAGGGACAAATTGAAGGTGCAAATAAAAGCCCAGCTTTGTTCTTTGTTGGTGGGAAGATTAGAGTTTTCATCCAATGGTTTCTAATTTCTTGATGACAGGTGAGCCAAGGTCTTTGCTAAAACTGAGAATGGAGAATGGGGTGCAAAAGTTTTGAGAAAATAGGAGGCTTTCTGTCATAGTCATCTTGGGAAATGGGAATGTGTTCCTATTAGAGAAACATAATGGGGCTCTTGGGATGCTCTGAGTGCTAACTTGAGGCTTAAGATTCTGCCTTGGACATGAAATGAATTCAGCTGTCATTTTTTGAGTCACTAACAAAATAGTTGATAACTTGAATTAGGGAAAAAAAAAAAAACTCTTGAAGAAAGTAAGTGGGGAAAGAGGGAGGCGAGCATTACGCCTTAGAGTATGCTGAGAGAGAGAGAGTGGGGACTGAGAAATAAGAAGTAGAGAAGCACAGTGTCCTCAACCACAGGAAAGCAGAGAAGTTAAGAAGGAAAGTGTTGGGAATTCCCTGGTGGTCCAGTGGTTAAGACTCCACACTTTCACAGCCTGAGCTGGATCCCTGGTCGTGGAACTAAGATCCTGTTAGCTGAGAGGTGGAGTTAAAAAAAAAAAAGGCCTAAATAATTTTTAAAAATAAGAAAGTGGTGGGCTTCCCTGGTGGTTCAGCGGTAAAGAATCCACCTGCCAATGCAGGAGGTACTGGTTCAGTCCCTGATCTGGGAAGATCTCACGTTCTGCAGGGTCACTAACCGCGAGTGTGCCAACTCTTGAGCCTGCGCTGTTGAGTGGGAGCTGCAGCTACTGAGCCCGCATGTGGCAGCTCCTGGAGCCTGTGCATCCTAGAGCTTGTGCTCCATGAGAGAAGGCAACACAGTGAGAAGCCCTCACACAACTAGAGAGGTGCCCCTGCTCACCAGAACTACAGAAAAGCCCACACAGCGACAAAGACCCAGCACAGCCATAAAAAATAAATTCATAAACAAGAAAGTGGTTATCAGCAATGTCCCCATCAGAACATTGAGGTCTAGGAAGGCGAGGGCTGGACAGGATGACTGCATCTGGTTTAAAAGGAGCCTCCCTAACTGGGATTCATTCATGCCTAGAGTTGATGGAACAGATACCAGATTGCAAAGGGATGAAGAGGGCTGAATGGGAGACTGGTAAAGGTGAGCCACGTATGCAAAGAAACTGGAGAACCAAGACACTTGAAAAGGCAGCAGTGTCAAGCGAGATATGTCCTGAATGAAGAGGTTTATAAATGTGTGAAAAGCAGAAGCAGCTAGTGGAGACAGGCTGGAAATATTGGAGAGAAGAAGACGTGAGCAAAGATCCTTTTCAAGACTAAATAGGCTGTAATTTATTCAACAAGTATTTATGAACGCCTGGCAGGCAAGGAGCCTGGATGATGGATACATGTGAACCGTGTAGAAAATTCTTGCCTTCTTTGGTGCACGGTCTAGTTAGCAGCTAATCAAGAGCTGAGAGAAGAGGAGGGAAAGGTATCTTTCTCATACTTCAAGGTAGACTGGGAGTATAAAACACTGGGAAGTTTTGCACTTAGTAGAAAATAGGAGAACTAAAGGTAGTGTATTAGTCTGCTCAGGCTGCCATAGCAAAATACCACAGACTGGCGGGCTTGCATGACAGAAATTCATTTTCTGAGGCTTAAAGTACAAGATGAAGGTACCAGGAGGTATGAGGGCGGGGGGAGGGCAGTGTACTTCCCTGGTGGTCCAGTGGTTAAGAATCCACCTGCCAATGCAGGGGACATGGGTTCGATCCCTTGTCCGGGAAAATCCCACATGCTTCGGAGCTAGCGAGCCCACACACCACAACTACTGAAGTCCTAGCACCCCGGAGCTCGTGCACCGCAAGAGAAGCTGCCGCAATGAGACGCCTGCGCACCGCGACCCAGAGTAGCCCCCGCTGGCCACAACTAGCGGGAGTGAAATTGGAAATCAAGTCTGGCCACGGATTGTCAGAAACTGCTGTGTATCTCCCAGTTTCCTAGGATACTTACTTGGAAATGTACATAGACAGCTGAAAGCAAATAAGCCTATAGGTTGCTAGAGAAGGGGGAAAAAAAAACCCAACCAAATGCCTTTTTAAAAATTTAAATTCAAATTAAGATTCAAGTAACAGTGAGTTCAAAAGTTTTGATAATATGTTACATTTATATAACTATTTAGATTTTACTTACTTTAACATACATTTTATATTCTCATGTTTTCTCACAATAATCTGGTAGAGTAGTTGATACTACAATATCAAATCTCCATTTCTTAGATGAAACTGAAACTGGGGGAATTTATAAAGTCAGCTAGGACTGATGTAATTGGGTCTTCTTAACTTTTGTGCGTGCTAAGTCGCTTCCGTTGTGTCCGACCCTTTGCAACCCCATGGACTATAGCCCACCAAACTCTTCTGTGCATGGGATTCTCCAGGCAAGAATACTGGAGTGGGCTTCCATTTCTTTCTCCATCTTAACCTTTGTACCCACTCTGATTTTTTTAATTTATCTTCAATTCACTATTCAGTGCTAAGAAAAATATCAAAAACCAGATAAAGGGGAGGTTGTATTATGATCCTCTGAAAAGTAAAATTTCCAAATAAAAGCTGCAGAAAAGAAAATTTCCATACATCAAATGTATGTATTGATTTTTTTTTAATTGGAGTATAGTTGATTTAAAATGTTGTGTTAGTTTCTGCTGTATAGGAAAGTGAAACTGTTATTCATACATCTACTCTTTTTTTAGATTCTTTTCCCATATAGGTTATTACAGAGTATTAAGAAGAGTTCCCTGTGCTATACAGTAGGTCTTTATTAGTTATCTATTTTATATGTAGTAGTGCTACTTAAACAGTGTGATGTAGAGATAGGAATCAATAATTGATGTTCTATCAGTGACCAAAACCATTCAACATGGAAGCAGATGGAAAGCTACCACCACTTTTCTGGGAAATTCAGAGATCTCAGATAAAAATAAAAACTAACATTAAAAATTTGTGAATCTAAGACCCAGGATTGACAACTGTTAATATTTTATTACATATGCTTTAATTTTTTCTAGCAGAAGAAGTCAAACCTTACAGGTAAAATGCTACCGGATCCCTATGCCTAGCTGGAGTCTCCTTCCTGCTTGGCCAGGGGAGAGCCCCAGTATGAGATGAGACAGAGCAGAGAGAGTGCATGGTATTGCTCTCAGGTTCCTTTCCATAAAACCAATTTGGGCTGGCTGGGTCCTTTGTCTGAGGGCAAGCTTACTTCATGGTGGCTCTGTCTCCAGAACCCTTTCCTCTCAGGTTCCAGTAACAGCTCCAAGCTTTCTTCATTCTTTGGGTGGTAAGAGCGCTATGACTAGTCCTCAGACGTTTTACTATCCTTGCGGTCTCCTCATACCTTTGTAAATTATCTCTCATTAAACAATACTCAGACTAGTCTAATTTGACTAGGCATGTTTCCTATTCATTCCCTGACCGATTCACCTGGGAAGTTAGTCAGAAATGCAGATTTTCAGACTTCCCTGGTGGTCCAGTGGTTGAGAATCCACCTGCCAATGCAGAGGACACAGGCTCTTCGTCCTGGAAGACTCCACATGCCTCAGAGCAACTAAGCCCATGGACCACAACGACCGAGCCGGAGCACCCAAGTCTATGCTCCCAGCAAGAGAAGCCACCATGGTGAGAAGCCCGCGCACCGGAACAATCCCACGCTCGCTGCAACTAGAGAAAGCTGAAGACCCAGCACAACCGAAACTTAATAAATGAATATCTTCAATGCAAAATTTCAAGGCTTCCCCGCACTTTCTTTTTTTCCAGTAAAGTAACTTAATAAATTTTTTATTTCATTGAAGTATAGATGATTTACAGTGTGTTAATTTCTGGTGCAGAGCAAAATGATTCATATATATATATATACACACATATTCTTTTTCATATTCTTTTCCATTGTGGCTGATTACAGGTTGTTGAATATAGTTCCCTAGGTTATACAGTAAGGCCTTTTGGTTTATCTGTTCTATATGTAACAGCTTACTTCTACTAATCCCAAACTCCCAATCCATCCCTCTGCTCCTCCCCTGCAGCCACTGTGTCTGTGAGTCTGTTTCTACTTGATAGGTAAGTTTATTTGTGTCATATTGTAGATTCCACATATAAGGGATGTCACATAGAATTTGTCTTTCTCTTTCTGACTTCATTTAGTATGATGATCTCCAGGTCGATCCATGTTGCTGCAAATGGCATAATTTCATTCCTTTTATGGCTGAGTAGTATTCCATTGTGTGATCTATGGCACATCTTCTTTAGGTATTCATCTGTCAATGGACATTTAGGTTTTTTCTGCTACTGCTAAGTCGCTTCAGTCATGTCTGACTCTGTGCGACCCCATAGAGGGCAGGCCACTAGGCTCCCCCATCCCTGGGATTCTCCAGGCAAGAACACTGGAGTGGGTTGCCGTTTCCTTCCCCATTGCATGAAAGTGAAAAGTGAAAAGGAAGTCGCTCAGCTGTGTCCAACTCTTCGTGACCCCATGGACTGCAGCCTACCAGGCTCCTCTGTCCATGGGATTTTCCAGGCAAGAGTACTGGAGTGGGTTGCCATTGCCTTCTCTGAGGTTTTTTCTGGGTTTTAGCTATTGTAAATAGTGCTGCTGTGAACATAGGGATGCATGTGTCTCTTCAAATTACTTTTATCCAAATATATGCCCAGGTGTGGGATTGCTGGATCATATGGCAACTTTACTTTAAGCTTCTTGAGGAACCTCCATACTGCTTTTTCCATAATGGCTGCACCAATTTACATTCCCACCAACAGTGTAGGAGGGTTCCCTTTTGATTAGATTCTTTCTGTACCTAAGCTTTTTAAATGCTATGTTAACTCTTTCATTGACCAATTTGAAAACCAACCTTACTAACTGTTTTTTTAATTTATTTTCCTTTAAAAAAAATAATAGACTTGGTTTTGTTTGAGCAGTTTTAGGTTCACAGACGATCAAGCCTATAGCGTAGAAAGCTCTTATATTCTTATATACCCTGCTTCCCTTTCTCAGTCTCCCCTACTGTTAACACCTTGCATTGTTGTTGTTCAGTCGCTCAGTCATGCCTGACTCCTTGCGACCTCATGGGCTGCAGCACGCCAGGCTTCCCTGTTGTGCACTATCTCCCGGAGCTTGCTCAAACTCATATTCATCGAGTTGGTGATGCCATCCAACCATCTCATCCTCTGTCGTCCCCTTCTCCTCCTACCTTCAATCTTTCCCAGCATCAGGGTCTTTTCCAATGAGTCAGCTCTTCCAGGAAGTGGCCAAAGTATTGGCGCTTCAGCTTCAACAACAGTCCTTCACTTAATTCACTTAGTTCTTCATTCAGTCAACAACTCTAAGTGGCCCCATGTGCCTGTCATTGGGCCAGGTGTTATGGATACAGAGGTAACAAGACACAGTTCCTGCCCTTAAAAGAAGATATTCAATTGAGAGGGAAGCAACTTAATCATGGCTAATTAGGATGCGATAGAAGATTGAGGCGGAGAAGGCAATGGCACCCCACTCCATTATTCTTGCCTGGAAAATCCCATGGACGGAGGAGCCTGGTAGGCTGCAGTCCATGGGGTCACGAAGAGTCAGACACGACTGAGTGACTTCACTTTCACTTTTCACTTTCGTGCATTGGAGAAGGAAATGGCAACCCACTCCAGTGTTCTTGCCTGGAGAATCCCAGGGACAGGGGAGCCTGGTGGGCTGCTGTCTATGGGGTCGCACAGAGTCAGACACGACTGAAGCAACTTAGCAGCAGCAGCAGCCTGTTACCTCAGTGTTCATAGCAGCATTATTTACAATAGCCAAGATACGTGAGCAACCTAAGTGCCCATCAACAGAGGAATAGATAAACAAGATGTGGTAGGGCTTGCCTGGTGGCTCAGTGGTAGAGAATCTGCCTGCGGATGCAGGAGACATGGTTTCAGGCCCTGGGGGGATCTCACATGCTGAAAAGGGACTAAGCCCGTGTGCCGCAACTGTTGAGCCTGTGCTGTAGAGCCTGGGAGCCACAACTGCTAAAGCCTGCACACCCTAGATCCTGTGCTCTGCAGCAAGAGAAGCCACTGCCCTGAGAAGCCTCCCACCTCAACAAAGAGCAGCCCCCTACTCTCCACAACCAGCAAAAAGCCTGAGCAGCAACCAAGACCCAGCACAGCCAGATAAATAAAATTATTTTTTTTCAGAAGATGTGGTATGTGTATGTATATACATAATGGAATATTACTCAGTCTGTCATTTACAACGTGGATGGACTTGGAGGGCATTATGCTTAGGGAATTAATTTGGAGAAAGATTCTGAATGTTATCATTTATGTGGAAACTAAAAACTAAACAAATGACTATAACAAAAAGAGGGAACTTCCCTGGTGGTCCAGTGGCTAAGACTCTGCACTCCCAAAGCAGGGGACCCAGGTTCGACCCCTGGTCAGGGGACCAGATCCCACGTGCCACCACTTAGAGTCTGTATGCCACAACTTAGACCTGCTGCAGCCAGAGGAATGACTGAGTGAACAAATAAATAAGGAAATACGGAAACAGAGAGATGTCAGTGACAGTGAAGGTAGAGAGAAGTGGCTGGATTTGAGAGCTTTTTTGGAGGTAGCACCAGTGAACTTGGCAGATGAAGAAAGGAAAAACTCTAGGTTGATGGGTAGATTTGACCTCCACAACCGGATAGTTGGACGGTGGAGCCATTTACTGAGATGGGAAAGATGTTTCTGGAGGGAATACGAAAAATTGTGACTCAAGTCATGAGAAACATTGTCCGGAGCCCAAGAATACAAGCTTAAAGCTCTGCAAAATAACTAGACAACTCCAACCCTACTTTGGAAAAAGGACTGATGTTAACTTTTATCCAATACTTTTTATATGCCAAGTGCTATCATACCTATTATGTTATTTAATTGTTATAGTCCTGTGATGTTATCTCTAATCTGCAGATAAACAGAAGCTGAGATGGGTTATACTAAGTCACTTCAGTCGTGTCCGACTCTGTGCAACCACATAGACCGCAGCCCACCAGGCTCCCCCATCCTGGGATTCTCCAGGCAAGAACACCGGAGTGGGTTGCCATTTCCTTCCCCAATGCATGAAAGTGAAAAGTGAAAGTGAAGTCGCTCAGTCGTGTCTGACTATTAGCGACCCCATGGACTGCAACTTACCAGGCTCCTCCACCCATGGGATTTTCCAGGCAAGAGTACTGGAGTGGGGTGCCATTGCCTTCTCCTGAGATGGGTTAAGTGACTCGTAAAACACTGCAGGCCAGTAAAGTGGTGAACGCGGTGAAAGTGAACTTGTAAGTCACTCAGTCGTGTCCCACTCTTTGCGACCCCCTGGGGTGTGGTCCACCAGGCTCCTCTGTCCATGCAATTCTCCAGGCAAGAATACTGGAGTGGGTAGCCATTCCCTTCTCCAGGGGATCTTCCCGACTCAGGGCTCGAACACTGGTCTCCTGCATTGCAGGCAGATTCTTTACTGTCTGAGCTACCGTGGAAGCCTGGTAAACCTAGTATGCAAACCTGTTTCTTCAGAGACCAAGTTCAAAGCTGTTTCACCACACAACACTGCTGTTAATGACAGATTCTTTCCTCATAGCCTTTGTCATTGAATTTCTTAAATATGACCATGGCAACCACCTGGTAAAAGGAATTAAATTAGCTCTTATGTAATTGCTTTCCTTTCTCTTCCAAGGAATAATTTTGATTAAACAAACTAATACTTGATTTACATCATTGCTGGTCCTCTTTCAAATGTCATATGGTGTTACACAGGGGGTATTTTTTTTTTACTTCCTCATTCTAACTATTTTCACCATATTATCAAATAAAGAAATTTGAGCTTTAAAAAATCCAGGAGTCTCGCCATTTCTCTCTTCTGTGATCTTTGAGGTCAAATGTTAAATCTTACCAATGAAGAAGCTACAGGTCTGTGTACTTAAGTAACAGTTGTGATGAACTGTTCAACTCTTTACAAGTTTTTGCTCAGTCCCTTCTCCTCTGTGGCTGATTCATTTCCCTTTTTCTGGGTTATATTCCTGCAGTCATCATGTTGAGTTAAGTCTTGTGATTGTGAAATAAGAAACGTTTAGGCACTTTTGCAAAACACAACAGGATACACCTGGTCCTTTTAATGACTAACAGCAATCCAAATGTGACCTACCAAAAACTTAGATAAATGATATCATCTTGGAAGAAAAATACCTCTTGGCTCAGGTGGGAAATGCTGAGAACTATGGCAAGGTTTTTCTCCTGGAAAAAAAAAAAAATTGTCTTTTTCCAAATTCACCAGTTTTTAGAATAACTTCACCCAAACACTTGTTTTAAAAAGTTATCAAGGACTTCCTGGTGGTCCAGTGGTTAGGAATCCGCCTGCCAGGGCAGGAGACACAGGTTTGATCCCTGGTCTGGGAAGATTTCACACGCCTCAGAGCAAGTAAACCCATGTGCCACAGCTACTGAGCCAGCACTCTAGAGCCCGCAAGCCACAACTTCTGAAGCCTAAACGCCACTGCTAGAGAGTAGCCCTGCTTGCCGCAACTAGAGAGTGCCCATGTACAGCAACACAGCCCCAGCACAGCCAAAAATATAAATAAATAAAAATTAAATAAAGAGTTATCAGAGCCATCTCACAGTTATTACAATGACTACTATTTAAGACTATTTAATGACTACTATCCAGAAAATAACAAATATTGGAAAGATCGTGGAGAAATTGGAACCCTTCTGTGCCGTTGGTAGGATTGCAAAGTGGTGTGACTGATATGGAAAAAGGATAAGGCCATTCCTCAAAAAATTAGAAATAGTATTACCATATGATCAACAATTCCACTTCTGGCTAAATATACAAAAAAAAAAATCAAAAGCAGGGACTTGTCAAGGTATTTGTATACCCATGTTCATAGGAACATTATTCACATTAGACAAGGGGTGGAAGCAACCCAAGTGGCCATCAACAGATGAAAGGATAAACAAAATGTGGAATATACATACAATAGAATATTAGCCTTAATAAGGAAGGAAATTCTGCAATATGCTACAACATGAATGAACTTTGAAGTTCAGTTCAGTTCAGTTCAGTCACTCAGTCGTGTCCAACTCTTTGCAACCCCATGAATCGCAGCACACCAGGCCTCCCTGTCCATCACCAATTCCCGGAGTTCACTCAGACTCACGTCCATTGAGTCAGTGATGCCATCCAGCTTTCTCATCCTCTGTCGTCCCCTTCTCCTCCTGCCCTCAATCCCTCCCAGCATCAGAATCTTTTCCAGTGAGTCAACTCTTCGCATGAGGTGGCCAAAGTGCTGGAGTTTCAGCTTTAGCATCATTCCTTCCAAAGAAATCCCAGGGCTGATCTCCTTCAGAATGGACTGGTTGGATTGCCTTGCAGTCCAAGGGACTCTCAAGAGTCTTCTCCAACACCACAGTTCAAAAGCATCAATTCTTCGGCACTCAGCTTTCTTTATAGTGCAACTCTCACATCCATACATGACTACTGGAAAAACCATAGCCTTGACTAGACAGACCTTTGTTGGCAAAGTAATGTCTCTGCTTTTGAATATG
>NW_011495033.1:13817860-13832359 GCF_000754665.1 Bison bison bison | reverse complement strand
CCATACATGACTACTGGAAAAACCATAGCCTTGACTAGACAGACCTTTGTTGGCAAAGTAATGTCTCTGCTTTTGAATATGCTGTCTAGGTTGGTCATAACTTTCCTTCCAAGGAGTAAGCGTCTTTTAATTTCATGGCTGCAGTCACCATCTGCAGTGATTTTGGAGCCCCCCAAAATAAAGTTTAACACTGTTTCCACTGTTTCCCCATCTATTTGCCATGAAGAGATGGGACTAGATGCCATGATCTTAGTTTTCTGAACGTTGAGCTTTAAGCCAACTTTTTCACTCTCCACTTTCACTTTCATCAAGAGGCTTTTTAGTTCCTCTTCACTTTCTGCCATAAGGGTGGTGTCATCTGCATATCTGAGGTTATTGATATTTCTCCCAGCAATCTTGATTCCAGCTTGTGCTTCTTCCAGCCCAGTGTTTCTTATGATGTACTCTGCATAGAAGTTAAATAAGCAGGGTGACAATATACAGCCTTGTCGTACTCCTTGTCCTATTTGGAAGCAATCTGTTGTTCCATGTCTAGTTCTAACTGTTGCTTCCTGACCTGCATATACGTTTCTCAGGAGGCAGGTCAGGTGCTCTGATATTCCTATCTCTTTCAGAATTTTCCAGAGTTTGTTGTGATCCACACAGTCAAAGGCTTTGGCATAGTCAATAAAGCAGAAATAGATGTTTTTCTGAAACTCTCTTGTTTTTTCGATGATCCAGCGGATGTTGGCAATTTTGAAGACTTTGAAGACATTATGTTAAATGAAATAAGCTGTTTGAACTTTGTTTTGAACTTTGAACTTTGAAGACATTATGTTAAATGTTTGAACTTTGAAAACATTATGTTAAATGAAATAAGCTGATCACAAAAATACAAATATTTTATGAGTCCACTTAATACAAAGTACCCAGAGCAATTAAATTCATGGAGACAGAAAGTATAATGGTGGTTTCCAAGGACTGGGGCAAAGGGGCATAAAAAGCTATTGTTAAAAGGATGCAGTTTCAGTTTTTCAAGATGAAAGAAAGTTCTGGAAATAGATGGTAGTGATGGATGCACAACAGTGTGAATAGATTTAAGGCCACTGAACTGTACAGTTAAAAATAGTTAATATGGATTAAATAAAAACATGATTTTAGAAAGTAAGTTCAAAATAGATTTGATAAATTTGGAGTGGTGAATAAATAGGATTTTTCATCTACAGAGTCATCTCCAGAGGTTACAAAAGTGAAGTCAAAGTTGCTCAGTCGTGTCCTACTCTTTGTGACCCCATGAACTGTATAGTCATGGAATTTTCCGGGCCAGAATACTGGAGTAAGTAGCCTTTCCCTTTTCCAGGGGATCTTCCCAAACCAGGGATCAAACCCAGGTCTTCCACATTGCAGACAGGTCTTTTACCAGCTGAGCCACAGGGGAAGTCCAAGGGAGCCTGTAATTTCTGCTAAAGTATACTACCTTACTCATTTGAAGACAAAATGGGAAAGTCTATATGTGTGTAATTGGCCAACTGACATTTTATTAAAACTCCATCCAAAACAAACAAAAATTAATATAGTAAATTTTGTGTTATGAGTATTTCATCACAATTAAAAATTAAAAACAATTTTTAAAGTTATTAGTAGGTCTAACAAGACTGAAAATTTGGGGAGATAAATGTTTATTTCATCTGCCTTTTGGTGGGGGGTGGGGGGTGTGTGGTGTCACACTGCAGCTTCTGGAATCTTATTTCTCCAACCAGGGATTAAACCCCAGCCCTCAGCAGTGAAAGCACTGAGTCCTAACCACTGGACCACCAGAGAATTCCCATTTCATCTGTCCTTAGACAGAATTGGGATAAATGGAAATATTTTAGATTTTAATACCTTTAGAATTTTAGCATTTATTGATCATCTATTCCAAAATTATCCAAACAGAAATACTTCTATCCCTGATCAAAGAGTATTTACTCTCTAATTATGTTCTTCCAGTAATTGGGAGCTTTTATAACGATGGGAGGCAACTCATTCCAGCTCCTTGATGCTCACTTTGGTTTATAACTCAAATTTCCTATGCCTTGCTGCTTTGTCCACATCTAATCTACAAAAAAGGATCATCTTGTTGCACTCTACACTTTATTAATGAATGTACTTTTGGTGTCTGTGTTCTAACTTACACGACTTTTCTGGTACAGGAAACATAATAGGGAAAAAATGTTATGCTTTTAAAATACATCAATTACAGACCATAGATCAAAAAAAAAAGGATCGCTCTTTCTTCATTTAGCTTCATATCCCAAAGATGACAATTGTCTGTCATATGTTTGGAATATTTTCAAGTATAAACAAATCATTCCCTTGTATCACAAATTATATTACACTATTCATATTGTTCTATAGCTTACTTTTCTCTTTTTGTGATCTATTCTGTGTTAATTATCCAAACTTATTCTATTCATGGGATATTTTGAGTCATTAATGGGGCTTTCCTAGTGGCTCAGACTGCAAAGAATCCACCTGCAATGCAGGAGACCTGGGTTTGATCCCCAGGTCAGGAAGATCCCCTGGAGAAGGGAATGGCTATCAATTTCAGCATTCTTGCCTAGAGAATTCCATGGACAAAGGAGCCTGGCAGGCTACAGTCCGTGGGGTTGCAAAGAGTCAGACATGATCGAGTGACTAACACTTTTTTTTTGAGGCATTAGTGAAAACATATATTGTTATGACCATAACAATGCATTGGGAAGGATTATCATGATACTGGTCTGTCTTACCTCTTCCTTATTCAAAAGTGAAAGTTTTCTTACAAAACAGGTTTTGATTTCAATAATATCTAAACCTGAACTCTGATTAAAAACAAATTTAAAATCTGGCAAATTGCTTTTGAAGAGTTCCTATGGGAGAGTATCAAAGTTAATGAGCTTTTACTGTATTTTGAATTTCTGGTGTCTTTCTTTTGACTTCTTAAAACTGTTACCACTAATTCTTGAAAAAATTCCCAACCAACAGAAACCCTGTAGCCTCACTGGTACCTTATTTTTTTCTGAGGATATTAATTGCTTCCTCCTGCAGAATCAGATAGAGGTCACTTTTTTGTTCCATGATCATTCTCTACACTATCTTTGAAATATTGTTTACATTTTGCTCCTTAACCTCTATTCTCCTATACAACTGGTATTTGCTTTAGGGTCAAGTCTGAGATTCTGCCAGGCTTGGAAGAAATGTCTTCTATGGCATTCCTGACATACAGTCATTTAAACTGTAGGTTAAGGACTTCCCTGGTGGCCCAATGGTTAAGAATCCAGCAGTGTAGGAGACACAGGTTCTGTCTCTGGTCTAGGAAGATTCCACATGCCACAGGGCAACTAAACCTGTGCTCCACAACGACGAGCTTGCGCTCTAGAATACAAGAGCCCCAACTTTTGAGCCTGTGGGCTGCGATTACTGAAGCCTGAGTTCCCGGGAGGGAGCCCGTGCTCTGCAACAAGAGAAGCCCCTGCAAAAAGAAGCCAACACTGCAACTAGAGCGTAGCCTCCACTCTCCACACCTAGAGAAAAGCCTGCACACAGCAATGGACACAACACAGCCAAAAATAAAAATAAGTAAATATTTTTTTTAAAGGAGAAAAAGTCCACTGTCGTCTGACAGAAAAAAAAATTAATATATTGAAATCTGTTGTAACTCTATACATTTACAACTAGCTATCAGAAGAAGAAATTAGGAAAACAATCCCATTGACAATTACATAAAAAAGAATAAAATTCCTAGGTATGAATACAACTAAGGAGGTAAAACGCCTGTATTCAAAGAACTATATATCAATGATGAAAAATTGAAGACACACACAAAAAGATGGAAACATACACTCTGCTCATGGATTGGAAGAATTAATATTGTTAAAATGATCACACTGCCCAAGGCAATCTACAGATTCAATGCAATCCCTATGAAAATACTAATGATATTTCTCATAGAACCAGAACAAATAATTCTAAAGTTTGCGTGGAAACACAATAGCCAAACAATTTGAGAAAGAACAGAGCTGGAAGCATCACACTCCCTGATTACAAGTTATATTATAAAGCTACAGTAATTAAAACAATATGGTTGTTGTTGTTCAGTCGCTAAGTTACATCTAACTCTTTGCAACCCCATGAACTGCAGCACACCAGGCTTCTCTGTCCTACACCATCTCCTGGAGTTTGCTCAAACTCATACCCAATGAGTCAGTGATGCCATCCAACTATCTCATCCTCTCACCCCCTTCTCTTGCCCTTAATCTTTCCCAGCATCAGGGTCTTTTCTAATGAATTGGCTCTTTGCATCAGGTAACCACAGTATTGGGGCTTCAGCTTCAGCATCAGTCCTTCCAATGAATATTCAGGGATGATTTCCTTTAGGATTTACTGGCTTGATCTCCTTGCTGTCCAAGAGACTCTTAAGAGTCTTCTCCAGTACAATTCAAAAGCATCAATTTTTCAGTGCTCAGCCTTCTTTGATCCAACTTTCACATCCATACATGACTACTGAAAAAACCATAGCTTTGACTATATGGACCTTTGTCAGGAAAGTGATGTTTCTGCTTTTTCAAATGCTGTCTAAGTTTGTCATAGCTTTTCTTTCAAGGAGCAAACATCTTTTAATTTCATGGCTGCACTCACCATCTGCAGTGAATTTAGAGTCCAAGAAAAAAAAAATCTGTCACTGTATCCACTTTTCTCCCATCTATTTGCTATGAAGCAATGGGACCAGATGCCATGGTCTTTTTTTTTTTAATTTAGTTATTTTTTATTGAAGGACAATTGCTAATTGCTTTACAGAAGATCTTCATCTTTTGAATGTTGAGGTTTAAGCCAGCTTTTTCACTCTCCTCTTTCACTTTTATCAAGAGGTTCTTTAGTTTCTCTTCACTTTCTGTCATCAGGGTGGTGTTATCTGTATATCTGAAGTTATTGATACTTCTCCTGGCAATCTTGATTCCAGCCTGTAAGTTATCCAGTTTGGCATTTCGCATGATGTACTCTGCATAGAAATTAAATAAATAGGGTGACAATATACAGGGTGACAACTGAACATCTAGAAGTTCTTGGTTCATGTACTGCTGGAGCCTAGCTTGAAGGATTTTTGAGCATTACCTTGCTAGTATGTACAATTGCCTGTGCAATGGCATGGCAGTTTGAACATTCTTTGGCATTGCCCTTCTTTGGCATTGGAATGAAAACCGACTTTTTCCAGTCCTGTAGGCACTGCTGAGCTTTCCAGATTTGTTGTCATATTGAGTGCAGCACTTTAACAGCATTATCTTTTAGGATTTGAAATAGCTCAGCTAGAATTCCATCACCTCCATTAGCTTTGTTTGTAGTAATGCTTCTTAAGGCCCAAATGAGTTCACACTCCAGGATGTCTGGCTCTAGGTGAGTGATCACACCTTTGTGGTCATCCAGGTCATTAAGACCTTTTTTGTACAGTTCTTCTGTGTATTTTTGCCACTTCTTAATATCTTCTGCTTCTGTTAGGTCCTTGCCATTTCTATCCTTTATTGTGCCCATCTTTGCATGAAATATTCCCTTGGTATCTCCAGTTTTCTTGAAGAGATCTCTATGCCTTTCTGTTCTATTGTTTTCCTCTATTTTTTTGCATTGTTCACTTAGGAAGGCTTTCTTATCTCTCCTTGCTATTCTCTGGAACTCTGCATTCAGGTGGGTATATCTTTCCCTTTCTCTTTTGCCTTTCATTTCTGTCCCCAGCTATTTGTAAGTCCTCCTTAGACAACCATTTTGCCTTCTTGCATACTTTTTCTTGGGGATGGTTTTCCTGATTACAAACTGATTATAAAGCTACAGTAATGAAAACAGTATGGTATTGGCACAAAAACAGACATATAGGTAAATGGGACAGAATAGAGAGCCCAGTTGACTGGGCAATTAATCTATGGCAAAGGAAGCAAGAATATACAATGGGGAAAAGAAAGCCTCTTTAATAAATGGTGTTGGGAAAATTGGATAGTTATATGAAAAAGAATGAGACTGAACTATTTTCTCACACCATGCACAAAATAAATTTATAATGGATTAAAGACGCAAATGTTAAACCTGAAACCATAAGAGTTTAAGAAGAAAATACAGGCAGTAAGCTTTTTGACACTGGTCTTAGTAATATATTTTTGGATATGTCTTCTCAAGCAAGGGAAACAAAAGCAAAAATAACCAAATGGGATTATATCAGATTAAAAAGTTTTTGCACAGCAAACTGCAACAAAACATAAAGGCTGCTTATTGAATGGGAGCAAATATCTGCAAATAATATATCTGATAAGAGGTTAATATCCAAAATATACAAAGAACTCATACAACTCAACATCAAAAAAATAAACAACCTGATTTAAAAATGGGCAGAGGATCTGAATGGATATTTTTCCAAAAAAGATATACAGATGGCCAACAGATTCATGAGCATCTTTGTTCAGCACCACTAATCAGATATATGCACCTTTATGTTCATTGCAGCATTATTTAATAGCCACTATGTGGAAGCAACCTAAGTACCCATTTGTAGATGAATGGATAAAGATATACCATATATATATTATATATAATGGAATACTACCCAGCCATGAAAAAAGAATGAAGTGTTGCCGTATGTGACAACATGAATGGACCTAGAGGGTACTATGCTGAACGAAAAGTCAGAAAAATACTATATGATTTCACTTATATGTGCAATTTAAAAAACAAAACAAATGAACCAACAGAACAAAATAGAAGTCATAGATAGAAAAAAACAGATGGTTGCCAGTGGCAAGTGAGGAGAGGAAAGAAGCAGGTGAAAGAGATTAAAAGTACAAACTTCCAGTTGCAAAATAAATGAGTCATGGGTATGAAATGTACAGTGTTAAGAATACAATTTATAACTGGTAGTTCAGCTGGTAAAAATTCACTTGCAATACAGGAGATACCAATTTGATTCCTGGGTAGGGAAGAACTGCAGGAGAAGGGATAGGCTACCCACTCCTGTATTCTTGGGCTTCCCAAGTGTTACATTCCACCTGCAATGTAAGAGATCTGGGTTCGATCCCTGGGTTGGGAAGATCCCCTAGAGAAGAGAACCCACTCCAGTATTCTGGCCTGGAGAATTCCATGGAGTCGCAAAGAGTCAGACTTGACTGAGCGACTTTCAACACCTTTGCATGGTGACAGATTGTAACTAGACTTACCGAGGTGATCATTTTGAAATATATAGAAACACGAAATCACCATGTGTAACAGGAACTAACATAGTATTGTAGGTCAATTATACTTCAAAAACAAAGAAACTCACATAAAAGGAAGTTAGGACTTACTCGGCATGGTCCTGTGGTTAAGACTTTGTGCTTCCAATGGAGGGGATGTGGGTCCAATCCCTGGTCTGGGAACTAAGATCCCACATGCTGTGTGGCATGACCAAAAACAAAACAAAACAAACAAACAAAATAAACCAGAGATCAGATCTGTGGTTGTCTGAGAGGGAAGGGGTAGGCAGAAATTGAATGAAGGCAATCAAAAGGTACAAAATTCCAGTTATAAGATCAATAAGTACTAGGATGTAATGTACCACATGAAAAATACAATTAACACTGTTATACATTACATATGAAAGTTGTTAAGATTGCAAATCCTGAGTTCTCATCACAAGGACAAACTTTTTTCTATTTTTTAAAATTTATATCTATGTGAGATGAATTTTCACCATAGTTACTGTGATAATCATTTCATCATGTATGCAAGTCAAATCATTGCTGTACACCTTAAACATACATAGTGCTGTATGTCAACACATCTCAATAAAACTGGAAGAAAATAAATAAAACACAAAAGCAAAGAAGGAGACTGATACATTTGACTACATAAAAACCAAATTTTCTGGAATTGTATGATACATGAGTTATATCTCAGTGAACTATTACAAATCTGGATTTCCTATGTGTCCAAAAATACCCTCAAGTCAAACTGTGAGAATTATTTGCAGCACACATAGTAGTTAAAAGGGCTTCTCAGGTAATGCTGCTGCTGCTGCTGCTGCTGCTGCTGCTAAGTTGCTTCAGTCCTGTCCGACTCTGTGTGACCCCATAGACGGCAGTCCACCAGGCTTCGCCATCCCTGGGATTCTCCAGGCAAGAACACTGGAGTGGGTTGCCATTGCCTTCTCCAATGCATGAAAGTGAAAAGTGAAAGGGAAGTTGCTCAGTCTTGTTCGACTCTTCGCGACCCCATGGACTGCAGCCTACCAGGCTCCTCCATCCATGGGATTTTCCAGGCAAGAGTACTGGAGTGGGGTGCCATCGCCTTCTCCGCCACATAGCGCTAGTGGTAAATAATCTACCTGCTAATGCAGGAGATGCAAGAGACATGGATTCCATCCCTGGGTCAGGAAGATCCCCTGGAGTAGGAAGTGGCAACCCACTCTAGTGTTCTTGCCTGGAAAATTCCATGGATGGAGAACCCTGCCAGGCTACAGTTCATGAGGTTACAAAGAGTTGGACACAATTACGCACGCACGCACAGACACACGGAGTTGAAAGATGAAGTTCTTTAGTATACACAGAGCTCATACAAATGATGAAAGAAAAGACGAACAATCCAAAAGAAGTAGGGTCTAATCATATAGATAAGTTAGAGAAAAACAGAAAACTTTGAAAATAAATTTTTTGTTTTAAACCAAAAGTTTTGAGGGTATTTGATCTTTGGAATTTAACCATGCTGCTTCGCACCCCAGTGCCTCCAATCCTACTTGATCTTTTAATTTACCTGATATCTTTGTCATTGTTCTATGTGGTTAGTTTAATTGATTGGAACCTGAGTTAAAGAGATGCCGGTGTGACTTTGAGCCCCATCAAAATTAGCCACTTCTTGGTGAGAAGAACTGTTTCATATCACAGAACTTTGGCAAGCTGCCTCACAAGTGTGTGCCATTATTCTCAGAAAATTTGAGAGAAATGTGGCTGGGTCGTTGCAAACTATTGAAAGCAGTTTGTTGGAAACTTGAAGCATAATATCGAACTGATGCTGTTAGTAAAAATGTCTTCAAAATAAAAGGCATCAACACTATCAGTCTTGGAATGATCAATTTCCTTAATTTATGCACTCATGTGGAGTGTCTAATGTGTATAAAACTCTGTGATAGGGCCCTACTTTCAGGAAAATAATGTTTTAATTATATATTTATTTAGGTTTATTTGCATTTTTTATTATTAAACATTTTTATTGACATCTAGTTCATTTACAATGTTGTGCTAATTTCTGCTGAACAGCAGTGACTCAGTTACACACATATAAACATTCTTTTTTTATATTCTTTGCCATTATGGTTTATCTCAGGATATTGAATATAGCTTCCTGTGCTACACAGTAGGACCTTATTGTTAAGGAAAACCATATTTTAGAGAGAAAGACTCAAAATAAGAGCTTAATAGTCCAAGGACAGTTTCTAACTTGGCATCTTATATTCAGTTACTACCCTGTTATTAATCCAGAAACTCAGAGAAAGACAAAAATTGTATGACTTCACTCATATGTAAAATCTAAAAAGCCCAAATAAAATAAAACAAAAGCTAACTCATAGGAAAAAATCCACAAACTATAGTAAAATTTTGCTATAAACAACTGGTACTAATGTAATAAAGAATTCCTTCATTCAAAATTAAATATCTTCTAGGTAACAGGCACTGTCCTAGACATTGGGAATTTGATAAGGAATAAGATGCTGTCCTTACTCCCCAGGGAATGGTGAAGAATTATAACTTTAAAAAATATTTATCTATTTATTTGGCTGCGTGAGGTTTTGGTGGGGCACTCATGATCTTTCCTGAGTCACGCGAGATCTTTTGTTGCGGTGCACGGACTCTCCAGTTGTGGCATCTGCGGTCACTGGTTGTGGTGCGTGGGCTTAGTTGCTCCAAGACATCTGGGATCTTAGTTCCCTGACCAGGGATTGAATCTATATCCCCTGCATTGCAAGGCAGATTCTTAACCACCGGACCACCAGGGAAGCCCCAGGAATTATAATTTATAAGCCATATTTATATACATTGCTTTCCTTGATTCTCACAGAAGTTCTATGAAGTAGTCAGGAAGAGACAGAGGCTCAGAGAGTTCCAGGGATTGCCCAAGGTTGATGATCAAATAAATCATAGACTATTCACACTGAGGTTTTTCTGAAGGCAAAATTATATGCAATAAGGATTAATATTTTGTGTCTGAACCTGGAGAGAATCTGGTGATCTGACTGCTTTCTCTGTATTTCCTTTCTTTTTATGTTAGGCAAAAGGAAAAATTTATTCTTAGCTAGTAGAGCATTTTACTTAATATTTGGAAAACCAGCAGTGTTCTGACTGTTTATCTCTTGAGACTACTTAGACAACAATCTTTGAGAGATCTTAAACGATAGCATAAAAACACTAAAGCTCTCTCGTTGGAATTTTTGTTGTTTTCATAAAACTAACATAAATTCTGTTTAATGGAGTAGAGATTTCTTTTATTTTTTTTCTTGTCTGTAATGTGTAGCACAGGAATATATTTCATTTTCCCTTGGGGTGTTGCAGTCACACAGACAAAAACCAACTGTTATTGCATGGAGCTTCTGGAGTGCAAGAAGCTCATCTCATTCAGCTCTGTTATGTCCTTCTTTCCCAACTTGGCAAAATGCTATGAGGTGCTTTGTAGATCTTCATTTAAACCTCAGGTTGAGGGACTTCCCTGGGGGTCTGGTGGTTAAGAATCTGCCTTCCAATGCAGGGGTCACAGGTTCCATCCCTGGTTGGGAGACTTAAGACCCCACGTGCCATGAGGCAACTAAGCCCATGTACCACAACTACAGAAGCCCCTACCTGCTGCAAACAGAGAAACCCAGAGCAGCCAAAAAGCAAAAATCAAGCCCAACAACAAAACCCTTCAAGTTGAAAAGAGTTAGGAAAGAGAAGCTGAGTTATAGAAACACTCTTTTGGGGGACACAGCAACATTCTTCAGGGTTAATATTTCAGATAATGTGGTTAATTCCAAATTTGCAATAAAAAAATTAGCTAAAGGATCTATGAGTTTCTTTCAGTATTTAGTGAAAATGAAGTGAGGATGAAATGGCTTCTCTGTGTAAATAAGAGCATTCTGGTTTGAGTTTTGTGTTGGCCAGTATTTTCTTCCCACATAATTGACAGTCTTTGAAAAATACTTCAAGAAGGAAAGAGCTTTGACTGTAGAAAGAGGAGGTAGAGAGGCTGAGCAGCACTATCAATGTGACTCTGTTTATACCGCCCCACGGACTGTCTAATGTTGGCCAAGCCAATAAGCTGGAATAAGAAACAAATCTTTCTGTGGAGTCTTTACTCGATAATAACTATACTTGCCCTTTGACATAAGCATGGAGACGGAGACAAGGGGCCACTCGGATCTTGAGGATTCTAATCCTGAAGTAGGGCAGAGGTCTCAGGTGTTGCTAGTCCAGTTTCCCCAGAGCAATCAGAGGCCAAGAACCGGATGTCTCATTTGTTGCTTGAAGAAAATACGAGATCTAGTAGCCAACTTTCTTCCTAAGTGTGTGCAGATATTTGAGTGCTTAAATGGGGAGGTTCTAGTGTGCTTCCCAGATGGCACTAATGGTAAAGAACCCACCTGCCAATGCAGGAGACATAAGAGACAAGGGTTCAACCCCGGGGGTCAGGAAGATCCCCTGGAGGAAGGCATGGCAACCCAGCAACCCACTTCAGTATTCTTGCCTGGAGAATCCCATGGACAGAGGAGCCTATCGGGTTATGTCCACAGGGTCACACAGAGTTGGACATGACTGAAGCGACTTAGCAACAGTGTACGAGTAGTGAAAAAAGGCAAGCAAGGTCTCTGCTCTGAAAACCTTCTCTAAAAGTTTTAATCCAACTATGTGCGTGTTGACTGAACTGTCTATTATCTGAGTCTAAGCACCCTTTTGTCTTTTACTAACTCACCATGAAAAAGAACAATCTGAGAGCAGAAAGCATGAATAGTATCAGATTCTAGCTGATAAAATGGATTAGGATCCCTTTCCTTTCTTGGAAAAGTGATCACTCTCCTTTCTGCTACCTGGAAAGAATGAACACCATACGCTGCAGGTCAAAGCCAGATTCATGCAACATTAATGAGTTTCATTTCTGTGCTTTTCCATTTCTAGGATGTGTCCTCAATTGCATTTTGGAAATGTAAGTTTTTCAAGTGTGATTTCTATCTTGTATATACCAGTGTGACTATGAGTAGGGACCTGGCAAACTTTTTCTGTAAAGGATTACATAGTATATATTTTAGGCTTGCAGGTTATAGGGTCTCTGTCATGACTACTCAACTCTGCTGTTATAATGCAAAAGCAACCAGAGAGACTACCTAGATGGATAAGCTGGCTTGTGTTCCCATCAAAATTTATTTATGGACACCAAAATTTGCATTTTATGTAATTTTCCCATTTCACAAACTATTTTTCTTCTTTTGATTTTTTTCTTCAACCATCTAAAAATGTAAAGACCAATCTTAGCTTGTGAGTAATCCAAAAAAAAAAAAAACAAGCTATATTTGGTCCATAAATTATCGTATGATAATCTCTGACAGAAAGGACGGGTTAAAGTTAATCAGGACCTGGTGATGAGGCTTCCCTGGTGGCTCAGAGGGTAAAGCATCTGCCCGCAATGGGGGTAGACCTGAGTTCGATCCCTGGGTCAGGAAGATCCCCTGGAGAAGGAAAATGGCAACCCACTCCAGTACTCTTGCCTGGAAAATCCCATGGACAGAGAAGCCTGGTAGGCTACAGTCCATGGGGTCGCAAAGAGTTGGCCATGACTAAGTAACTTCACTTCAGATGAGGCCAAAGCTGTGGATTTAATCCTCATGTGAATGATCAAACCAACTTTGTGATGTTGAACTTTTTGCATTCTCAAGTTTCACCCTCAGTTCTGGCTGGTGACTTGAAGATGTGGGCACCATGACAAACCAGCAAAAGACACCACTTCCTCTTGCTTTCATTTCTAGGGGAGCTTGCTGATGAGTATTCACACTTTTCCCATCACTTGAAAGTTTTTGAATTCTGCTTTTTGAGAGTAGGGTGACACAAACTGTTGTATGCATTTGTATTATCCCTTATTAAGGCAGGAAAGTCAGGAATCTATGAGGTTTTGTTGCTGTCATGTAGGGAAACTGGCTCCTAAGTATTTTGGAAAATTTTCTGAGAAAACCCAACAGCTGTGTTGTGCATACTTAATATTAATCTTGAACTTTTTATTGACCAAGAACATTTCATCCTGTGAATGCCCTAAGCAATTCCCTTAGGCTTCCTCTCACACTAGGAAATAAGAGGAATAGTTTTGTTTCCTGTTTAGGTCATCTTTGAACAGTTTTGTACGACCTAGAGTTCTATTTACATTAATTAAGCATTGCGATTAGCTTTGTGCTATTTTCTTATCGTTAGATTTCTGACCTAAATTTTCATGCCTCGTGACTTTCTGCTTTTGAAATGGCTTTATTGTTGAGGTGAAGAAACTGGCCATAGGGGATTTGTGAAGCATTTTAGAGCCCTTGGAAGAGATTTAAAAACAAAGCCACTCTTTGTATCTTATAATTGTAAACTGGCTTAAGTTTCTCCAGTAGAAATGATTTTTCAATTACAGATTTACATAGGTTCAGAGCTATTCCAGAAAGGTTTTGTCATGGGAAACACTTCCTAAACTTGATGTTACTGTTTTGAGGTTTGAAGGACTGACTCCTGCCAAATTCTCTGTGTCATCGATTACACAAAAAAGCTTGTGCAAAAGACCTGGGTTCAATCCCATTCTGCTCAGGTTTGAAAACCCGAGATCATGCTTGATACTCTCTTTTTCTTCTACCCCAGTTCCATGAAAGAACCCTGTCAAATCTACCTTCAAAATGCATTCAGAATCAGTTCCCTTCTGACTTCTTCCTACAATGCTGCAACCTTGACCCAAGCCCAAACCTTTCCTCTCCTGGGTTACTGCAAAAGCTCTCCCTGCTTCTTCCCTGCTCTGCTTATTCCATTGCTCTTCTTCAGTCTTTTCTCAACAGAGCAGCCAACCTGTCCAGTTAAAACTTAAGTCAGGGTCTTAATCAGGGGAATGGTAAGATGGCAGAGAGGGAAAACCCTGGGCTCATCTCCTCCCATGGGTCCACCAAAATTATAACTATTTACAGAACAACTGGATGTGAGAGTTGGACTGTGAAGAAAGCTGAGTGCTGAAGAATTGATGCTTTTCAACTGTGGTGTTGAAGAAGACTCTTGAGAGTCCCTTGGACTGCAAGGAGATCCAACCAGTCCATCCTAAAGGAGATCAGTCCTGAGGGTTCATTGGAAGGACATGCTGAAGCTGAAACTCCAATACTTTGGCCACCTCATGTGAAGACTTGACTCATTGGAAAAGATCTTGATCCTGGGAGGGATTGAGGGCAGGAGGAGAAGGGGACGACAGAGGATGAGATGGCTGGATGGCATCACCAACTCGATGGACATGAGTTTGGGTAAACTC
>NW_011495033.1:13813610-13817760 GCF_000754665.1 Bison bison bison | reverse complement strand
TTGAGGGCAGGAGGAGAAGGGGACGACAGAGGATGAGATGGCTGGATGGCATCACCAACTCAATGGACGTGAGTTTGAGTGAACTCCGGGAATTGGTGATGGACAGGGAGGCCTGGAGTGCTGTGATTCATGGGGTCGCAAAGAGTCGGACACAACTGAGCAACTGAACTGAACTGAACTGATTGATGAGAAAGACCTGAAGACTAGCAAAACAACATCTTCTACAACTGAAGATGTAAACAAGGAAGCACAATGAGATAGGAGGAGGGGTGGAGATGTGGTATAGTCAAGACCCACAGTCTCAGGTGAACAATCCCCAAACAAGAGGATAGTTACAATCGCAGAGGTTCTCTGCAGGGAGCAAGAGGTCCGAGACATACGTCAGGCTCCCAGCCCAGGGGTCCTGCCCTGTGAGGATGAACCTCCAGAACCTTTGGTTTTGAAGACCAGAGGGGCTTACTTTGGGGAAAGCCAGAGGGCAGTAGGAATAGAAACCCTCCTCTTTTTCCTTCTTTTTTCAAAAATATTTATTTATTTATTTAGTTGCTCTGGAGAAACTCCTCTCTTAAAAAAACTCGTTCAGAGGACTTGCCCGGTGGTCCAGTGGTTGAGAATCCTGTTTGTACTCTGCTTCTATTGACTCTGTCTCTGTTTTGTTACATTTGTTTCCACACATAAGTGAAATCATACAGTATTTTTCATTTCTTGTCTGATTGATTTCATTTAGCATAATATCCTCCAGATCCATTGATGCTGTCACAAATGGCAAGACTTGATAACAGGAATTAACATAGTGTTGTAGGTCAGTTGTATTTCAAAAACAAACAGGCTCATTCTCCCAGTGCAGGAGAATCCGCCTCCCAAAGCAGGGGACACGGGTTTGATCCCTGGTCGGGGACGATCCCACATGCCTCAGGGCAACCGAGCCTGAGAGCCACAGGTACTGAAGCCTGAGTGTCCAGAGCCCATGCTCTGCAAGAGAGGCCACCACAATGAGAGCCTGCACACCACACTGGAGAGTAGCCCTCGTCTGCCACACCTAGAGCAAACCAAGACCCTGTGACCCGAAAATAAATAGACAAATAAAAACAATTTTTAAATGTTAAAAAAAAAAATCACTCATGGGAAGTTGCCTGGTGGCCTAATGGTGTGTTGGCAACAGATGTGAAGAAAAGAGAACGCATATGCACTATTGGTGGGAATGAAAATGAGTGCATCCATTATGGAAACCAGTGGAGATTCCTCAAAAATTTAAAAACATGGAAATTCCCTGGAGGTCCCCTGGTTAGGGCTTGGTGATCACTGCTGGGGCCCGGGTTCAATCCCCACAAGTCATGTGTTATAGCCAAAAAAAATAGAACTACCCAAGTAATCTAATACTTTCACTCCTAAATATTTATGTGAAGAAAATAAAAACACTAATTAGAACAGATATATGCACCCCTATGTTCATTGCAGCACTATATTTACAATAGTCTTACAATATTTTGTAAGACTATGTAATAGTCTTACAATATTTTGTAAGACTATGTAATAGTCTTACATAGTCTGTAAGTCTGTAAATGTAATATACATTGTAATATACAATCTATATTACAATATACATGTAATACAATGTAAATACAATATTCACTATATATACATATGGATATTACTCAACCATGAAATAGAGAAGGCAATGTCACCCCACTCCAGTACTCTTGCCTGGAAAATCACATGGACGGAGGAGCCTGGTTGCAGTCCATGGGGTCACTAAGAGTTGGACACGACTGAGCGACTTCACTTTCACTTTTCACTTTCCTGCATTGGAGACGGAAATCGCAACCCACTCCAGTGTTCTTGCCTGGAGAATCCCAGGGACGGGGGAGCCTGGTGGGCTGCCATCTATGGAGTCGCACAGAGTCAGATACTACTGAAGCGACTTAGCAGCAGCAGCCATGAAAAAAGAATAAAGTCTTGCCATTTGTGACAGCATCAATGGATCTAGAGGTTATTATTCTAAATGAAATCAATCAGACAAGAAATGAAAAATACTGTATGATTTCACTGATGTGTGGAAACAAACAAATGTAACACAACAGAGACAGAGTCAATAGAAGCAGAGTACAAACAGGAGGCTGCCAGAGGGGAGAGATGGGAGGAGAAGGTAAATACATGAGGAAGATTAAAGGTACAAACTTCCAGTTGCGAAATGAATGGTTCATAGGTATGAAAAGTACAGTATGGGGATATAGTTGATAAGGATGTAATATCTTTGTATGATAACACACATCATAATAGACACTGTGGTGATCATTTTGAAATGTATAGAAATATGGAATCACTATGTTGCGTAACAGGAACTGAAATAGTGTTGTAGGTCAGTTGTATTTCAAAAACAAGCAGACTCATAGATAAAGAGATCAGATTTATGGTGGGGGAGGGAGAGTTGGATGAAGGCAGTCAAAAGATACAAATTTTCAGTTATAAGATAAATAAGTACTGGTGTGTTCAGTTCAGTTCAGTCGCTCAGTCGTGTCCGACTCTTTGTGACCCCCTGAACCACAGCACGCCAGGCATCCCTGTCCATCACCAACTCCCAAAGTTCACCCAAACTCATGTCCATTGAGTCTGTGATGCCATCCAACCATCTCATCCTCTGTCATCCCCTTCTCCTGCCTTCAATCTTTCCCAACATCAGGGTCTTTTCAAATGAGTCAGCTCTTCGAATCAGGTGGCCAAAGTATTGGAGTTTCAGCTTCAGCATCAGTCCTTGCAATGAACACCCAGGTGTTACCACATGATAAATATAATTAACACTGCTGTGTGTTGTGTATGAAAGTTGTTAAAAGAGTGAATTCTAAGAGTTCTCATCACAAGAAAAAAAATTATTTTTTTATTTCTTTAATTTTGCATCTTTCTGAGATGATGGATGTTCACTAAACTTATTGTGGTAATCAGCTCACAATGTATATAAGTCAAACCATTATATTGTATGCCTTAAACATATAGCACTGTATGTCAATTATAGGCCTTCCCCAGTGACTCAACTCTAAAGAATCTGCCTGCAGTATAGAAGACACTCAGGGTCAGGCAGATCTCCTGGAGGAGGAAATGGCAAACCACTCCAGCAATCCTGTCTGAAAAATCCCACAGTCAGAGGACTCTGGTAGTCTACAGTCCATGGGGTCACAAGGAGTTGGACATGATCAAGTGACTGAGCACGAACTGCATGGGTGTCAATTATATCTCAAAGATACTGGAAGGAAAAAAGAAACTTAAGTCAGGTCATGCATGCATGATCAGTCCCTTAGTTGTGTTCAATTCTGCACCCCCATGGACTGTAGCCCCCTAGGCTCCTCTGTCCATGGGATTCTCCAGGCAAGAATACTGGAGTGGGTTGCCATTTCCTCCTCCAGGGGACCTTCCCGACCCAAGGATTGAACCAGAATCTCCTACATGTCTCCTACGTTGCAGGTGGATTCTTAACCACTGTGCCACCAAGTCAGATCATATCTGTTCTTAAAACTCTTTAATGATTTCTTCTGTATCTCAGCATAAAAGCCTAAAAGTCTCTGATGGCTTTATCCTTCACCCCAGGCCCACTTCTCTCACCTTATGTCATTTAACTTTCCTTATTGTTGATTCAGATCCAGCCACACAGGCTTCTTTTTTTGCTTCTCAGACAACACACTACTGCCCTGAGGCCTTGGTACTTCTCTTCCAGAGGCAAATGCTCCAAGCAAAGTATGCTTCTTTCAGATCTTCGCTTAAAAGTCATTTTTACAAACACATAGAATGGCTAAAATGAAGAAGACTGAGGGAGCTCCCTGGTGATCTCGTGGTTAGGATTTGGCATTTTCACTGCTGTGGTCCAGGTTCAGTCCTGGAGCAGGGACTGAGATCCCTCAACCCACAAGGTACAGCCAAAAAAAGAAAAAGACTGACACATTCACATTTTAGCAGAGATGTGGAGAAGTTTGAACTTCTTTCCTGGTGAGAGTATGAACTGGTTCAATCATTCACTATTAATCATTAATTGCTAACACTAAACATACCTTATGGCAGAAAGTGAAGAGGAACTAAAAAGCCTCTTGATGAAAGTGAAAGTGGAGAGTGAAAAAGTTGGCTTAAAGCTCAACATTCAGAAAACGAAGATCATGGCATCTGG
>NW_011495033.1:13812297-13813492 GCF_000754665.1 Bison bison bison | reverse complement strand
GTTGTGGGGTTGGAGAAGACTCTTGAGGAGTCCCTTGGACTGCAAGGAGATCCAACCAGTCCATTCTGAAGGAGATCAGCCCTGGGTGTTCATTGGAAGGACTGATGCTGAAGCTGACACTCCAATACTTTGGCCACCTCATGCAAAGAGTTGACTCACTGGAAAAGACTGATGCTGGGAGGGATTGGGGGCAGGAGGAGAAGGGGACGACAGAGGATGAAATGGCTGGATGGCATCACCGACTTGATGGACATGAGTTTGGGTGAACTCTGTGAGTTGGGGTTGGACAGGGAGGCCTGGAGTGCTGCGATTCATGGGGTCGCAAAGAGTCGGACACGACTGAATGACTGAACTGAACTGAACTAAACGGAAACATACCTACTGCATGACACAGGGATCCTGCTTCCAAGCATAGACCCAAGAGAAATGAGTGCTTATGCCCACTAGAAGACACATCTAAGAATATTTATAGCAGCTTTATTTATAATAGCCCCAACTCAGAAATAATCCAAATGTTATCAACAGGAGGATGGATAAAATGATTGTGGTGTAATCATGAAATTGAGTACTTGATAACAATAAAGAGAATAACTACCTTTACTTGCCTTGACGAACTCCTTTTCCTATTTGGAACCAGTCTGTTGTTCCATGTCCAGTTCTAACTGTTGCTTCCTGACCCGCATACAAATTTCTCAAGAGGCAAATCAGATGTTCTGATATTCCCATCTCTTTCAGAATTTTCCAGAGTTTATTGTGATCGACACAGTCAAAGGCTTTGGCATAGTCAATAAACCAGAAATAGATGCTTTTCTGGAACTCTCTTGCTTTTTCCATGATCCCGCAGATGTTGGCAATTTGATCTCTGGTTCCTCTGCCTTTTCTAAAACCAGCTTGAACATCAGGAAGTTCACGGTTCACATATTGCTGAAGCCTGGCTTGGAGAATTTTGAGCATTACTTGACTAGCGTGTGAGATGAGTGCAATTGTGCGGTAGTTTGAGCATTCTTTGGCATTGCCTTTCTTTGGGATTGGAATGAAAACTGACCTCTTCCAGTCCTGTGGCCACTGCTGAGTTTTCCAAATTTGCTGGCATATTGAGTGCAGCACTTTCACAGCATCATCTTTCAGGATTTGGAATAGCTCAACTGGAATTCCATCACCTCCACTAGCTTTGTTCGTAGTGATGCTTTCTAAG
>NW_011495033.1:13784754-13812051 GCF_000754665.1 Bison bison bison | reverse complement strand
TCTCTTCTTGCTATTCTTTGGAACTCTGCATTCAGATGCTTATATCTTTCCTTTTCTCCTTTGCTTTTCGCTTCTCTTCTTTTCACAGCTATTTGTAAGGCCTCCCCAGACAGCCATTTTGCTTTTTTGCATTTCTTTTCTGTGGGAATGGTCTTGATCCCTGTCTCCTGTACAATGTCACGAACCTCATTCCATAGTTCATCAGGCACTCTATCTATCAGATCTAGGCCCTTAAATCTATTTCTCACTTCCACTGTATAATCATAAGGGATTTGATTTAGGTCATATCTGAATGGTCTAGTGGTTTTCCCTACTTTCTTCAATTTAAGTCTGAATTTGGCAATAAGAACTTCATGGTCTGAGCCACAGTCAGCTCCTGGTCTTGTTTTTGCTGACTATATAGAGCTTCTACATCTTTGGCTGCAAAGAATATAATCAATCTGATTTCGGTGTTGACCATCTGGTGATGTCCATGTATAGAGTCTTCTCTTGTGTTGTTGGAAGAGGGTGTTTGTTATGACCAGTGCATTTTCTTGGCAAAACTCTATTAGCCTTTGCCCTGCTTCATTCCATATTCCAAGGCCAAATTTGCCTGTTACTTCAGGTGTTTCTTGACTTCCTACTTTTGCATTCCAGTCCCCTATAATGAAAAGGATCTTTTTTGGGTGTTAGTTCTAAAAGGTCTTGTAGGTCTTCATAGAACTGTTCAACTTCATCTTCTTCAGCGTTACTGGTTGGGGCACAGACTTGGATTACTGTGATATTGAATGGTTTGCCTTGGAAACGAACAGAGATCATTCTGTCATTTTGAGATTGCATCCAAGTACTGCATTTCAGACTCTTTTGTTGACCATGATGGCTGCTCCATTTCTTCTGAGGGATTGCTGCCCGCGGTAGTAGATATAATGGTTATCTGAGTTAAATTCACCCATTCCAGTTCATTTCAGGTCGCTGATTCCTAGAATGTCGACATTCACTCTTGGATCATGGAAAAAGCAAGAGAGTTCCAGAAAAACATCTATTTCTGCTTTATTGACTATGCCAAAGCCTTTGACTGTGTGGATCACAATAAACTCTGGAAAATTCTGAAAGAGATGGGAATACCAGAACACCTGATCTGCCTCTCGAGAAATTTGTATGCGGGTCAGGAAGCAACAGTTAGAACTGGACATGGAACAACAGACTGGTTCCAAATAGGACAAGGAGTTCGTCAAGGCTGTATATTGTCACCCTGTTTATTTAACTTATATGCAGAGTACATCATGAGAAACCCTGGACTGGAAGAAACACAAACTGGAATCAAGACTGCCAGGAGAAATATCAATAACCTCAGATATGCAGATGACACCACCCTTATGGCAGAAAGTGAAGAGGAACTAAAAAGCCTCTTGATGAAAGTGAAAGTGGAGAGTGAAAAAGTTGGCTTAAAGCTCAACATTCAGAAAACGAAGATCATGGCATCTGGTCCCATCTCTTCATGGGAAATAGACGGGGAAACAGTGGAAACAGTATCAGACTTTATTTTTGGGGGCTCCAAAATCACTGCAGATGGTGACTGCAGCCATGAAATTAAAAGACACTTACTCCTTGGAAGGAAAGTTATGACCAACCTAGATAGCATATTCAAAAGCAGAGACATTACTTTGCCAACAAAGGTTCATCTAGTCAAGGCTAGGGTTTTTCCTGTGGTCATGTATGGATGTGAGAGTTGGACTGTGAAGAAAGCTGAGCACCGAAGAATTGATGCTTTTGAACTGTGGGGTTGGAGAAGACTCTTGAGGAGTCCCTTGGACTGCAAGGAGATCCAACCAGTCCATTCTGAAGGAGATCAGCCCTGGGATTTCTTTGGAAGGAATGATGCTAAAGCTGAAACTCCAGTACTTTGGCCACCTCATGCGAAGAGTTGACTCATTGGATAAGAGTCTGATGCTGGGAGGGATTGGGGGCAGGAGGAGAAGGGGATGACAGAGGATGAGATGGCTGGATGGCATCACTGACTTGATGGACGTGAGTCTCAGTGAACTCTGGGAGTTGGTGATGGACAGGGAGGCCTGGTGTGCTGAGATTCATGGGGTCGCAAAGAGTCAGACATGACTGAGCGACTGATCTGATCTGACCTTTACTTGCAACAGTATGGATTATTTTTTTTTCAACTTAAATAATAAACATTTATTTCTCACAGTTCTGGAGGCGAGGAAGTTCAAGACCAAGTTGCTGGTGTATTTGGCGTCTAGTGGGGCTCTCTTCCTGGCTGCCTTCTCACTGTGTCCTCATGGGATAGAGCATTCATCTCTTCCTCTTGTAAGGGCACTAATCCCACTATAGGGGCTCCACCCTCAGGACCTCATCTAAACCAAACTACCTTTTTAGATCCCACCTCCAAATACCATCACGTTGGGGATTAGGTATGAATATATCAATATAGAAGCACACAAATGTTTAGTCTATAGCACAGCTTTTGCTGATATCAAGCAGAGAAAGGAATGCAAAGTCAGAAAAGAACTGACTGACAAGTATTATCAGTCCACTCCCCGTACCCACAGACTTGATTGGTGAAAACCATAAGACTCCTGTTAAGTCACTCAAACCTTTGATCAGTTAGCGTGGCTTTAATGATGGTTCAAACCAGTCAATCCTAAAGGAAATCAACCCTGAATATTCAGTAGAAGGACTGATGCTGAAGCTGAAGCTTCAATACTTTGGCCACCGGATGCAAAGAGCTGACTCATTGGAAAAGTCCCTGATGCTGGGAAAGATTGGGGGCAGGAGGAGAAGGGGGCAAAAGAGGATGACATGGTCAGATGGCATAGTCAACTCAATGGACGTGAATCTGAGCAAACTCTGAGAAGGACAGGGAAGTCTGGCATGCTACAGTCCCTTGGGGTCACACAGAGTCGGACAGAACTTAGCGACTGAATGACAATAATGATGATTCATCACTCAGTCTAAGTGTAGACCTATCTAACACCATCTTTCACTACTTAGCCATATAAACAGAGGCTTCTCCAGGAGCATACAGGTTTGTCCAGCTCAGGGCTACAGAAAGGTGACACAACACAGCTCTTCCCCAGCTTGGGGAATGCATGTCTACGACCTAATGCTAATAATAAAGCCTCCTTCACCTCAACATAGAACTCCTCAGGCCCTGACACCTTAAGACACACAACCAACCTTCAGGTAAGTGTGAAGTTTCACCAGATCATCAAATAAACCACAAAACTTAAGGAAGATTACACAAGGGCTGACATTTTTTGAGCCTGTCATAAAATATGACAAGAATATAGATCTCACTGTTCCTTTAAAGGAGGTGGTTATCAGGAAGGAAGTAGCTGATATCATTTGTTTTTCTTTTAAGGCATCAAGAGTCTTGGCTGGGTCTTAGGCTGTAGAAAAATGCCAGTATACACGCCATCTGTCATCTGCTGTCTTTTGGTATAAGCTGCGTTAGTGGGAAGGAAGAATTGGGTAGAAATAGACACAGTGTACACATGAGAATATGTATATCAAGGAACAAAGTCAATAGTGAAGCAATGTGTCTAACCATAATTAGGCTTCTAAGATCCAGATTCTGGGTCACTGAGCAATTGTGTTCCTTTCCTCTGAGTCCTGTCTGTCTTTTTTCATCCCCTCTGATAGTGGTTTATGGGCTGAGCTAACTTCCAGTCCTGTACTAAACATCACCCAGAGAATCTAAACACAAATACTCATTGGGGCTTAGCTTCCATCTGGGGAGGGAACCGTATGGATTAATCTCACAGATATTACATGGAGTGGAAGAGGCCAGATCCAAATGACATGTACTTTAGAATTCCATTTATCTGAAGTTCAAGAACAAGTAAAACATCAATGGTAATAGAATAGTAGTGCACTCCTAGACTTTATTTTTGGGGCTCCAAAATCACTGCAGATGGTGACTGCAGCCATGAAATTAAAAGACACTTACTCCTTGGAAGGAAAGTTATGACCAACCTAGACAGCATATTCAAAAGCAGAGACATTACTTTGCCAACAAAGGTCCGTCTAGTCAAGGCTATGGTTTTTCCAGTAGTCATGTATTAATGTGAGAGTTAGACTGTAAAGAGAGTTGAGTGCTGAAAAACTGATGCTTTTGAACTGTGGAGAAAACTCTTGAGAGTCCCTTGGACTGCAAGGAGATCCAACCAGTCCATCCTAAAGGAGATCAGTCCTGGGTGTTCACTGGAAGGACTGATGTTGAAGCTGAAACTCCAGTCCTTTGACCATCTGATGCGAAGAGCTGACTCATTGGAAAAGACCCTGATGCTGGGAAAGATTGAGGGCAGGCAGAGAAGGGGACAACAGAGGCTGAGATGGTTGGATGGCATCACTGACATGAGTTTGGGTAGACTCTGGGAGTTGGTGATAGACAGGGAGGCCTGGCATGCTGCAGTTCACAGGGCCGCAAAGAGTCAGACACCACTGAGCAACTAAACTGAACTGCACTGCACTCCTAGAAGGGCATAAAAGAACCTTCTGGGTTGCTGTGAATGTTCTATATCCTGACCTGGTCTGTGGTTACAATATGAACATATGGAAAAAATCATCAAGTTGTACATAGCTGTACACTTTATATACTTTATATTATGTGTATTATACTTTAATGATTAAGAGGAGAAAAAGTAAGGGACTTCCCTGGTGGTCCAGTGGTTAAGAATCTGCCTTCCAATGCAAGGGATGTATGTTCGATACCTGCTCACGGAGCTAAGATCCCACAAGCCACGGGGCAACTAAGCTGGTGAGCTGCAACTAGGGAGAAGCCCACACACTGTAACTAAGACTCAGTAAAGACAAAAATGAACAACAAAGAAAAGTAAAAGAAAGAAATTCAGTTATCTAAAAGAGCTCTTTCTACCTTCTCACCTCTCCCTTATGATCTGTTTTATTTTTATGCAATAGCACATACAACCAGCTGACATATTTTATGTATAGTAATGTATTTGCATATCTATTATTCATAGCTGTCTCTCTCACTAGGATGTAAGCTCTATGGGAGCAAGGACATTTTCTGTTTACTTCTGTAGCTCAGAGCTTAGGACAGTGCTTGGCACATGCTGCTGCTGCTGCTGCTAAGTCGCTTCAGTCGCTTCAGGTTGTCATTTCCTTCTCCAATGCATGAAAGTGAAAAGTGAAAGTGAAGTCGCTCAGTCGTGTCCAACTCTAGCGAAGCCATGGACTGCAGCCCACCAGGCTCCTCTGTCCACAGGATTTTCCAGGCAAAAGTGCTGGAGTGGGGTGCCATTGCCTTCTCCGCTTGGCACATAGAAGATCAATAAAGATCTGTTAAATAAATGAGCTGCTATATTGCAGCTTCAGCACTGGATCTACTTACTCAGTTTTTATCTGGCATATGAGATATTCGTCTTCCCCGTTAATCAGCACTAAAATTAATTTACAAACTGATTACAGATTGAAAAATGGGTTTCAGGACAGTAATGTCAATCTTTAGGTTGAGCTGCAAGTGCTGAGTTTTTACTGACAGAGATGTTAGTTGGTTGATTTCTGGGCCCAAAGTTAAGAAAGCAGAAGAATGAGGGTATCAGTTCACATTTCTTACTCTACCAAGATAGTTGAGTTGTTCGGTATAATTTTCTCAGAAGCCAGAGATGAAAAAGAATAAGGCTTTGTCTCCCTAAGCTAAATCGCTGTGCTGTCATCAAGATCTTTGACCCTAGAAAGAATTAGCAAAGCAAATCTTAAGAAATATGACGTCGTAAAATGAACAGGATAGCGGCGGTGGTCTCTCCAGACCTAGAAAGCTCTTGTTGATTTCAAAAGTAAAACACAGGGAAAGGATAAGGAATACACAGGATATCTAAGCCCATGATGCGCCAAAACCACTGAGCCTGTGTACTGCAGCTCCTGAAATCTGCCTACCTAGAGCCCTCCCACCCCCAGAGAAAGCCCACACATAGCAGCAGAGACCCAGCATAACCACAAATTTCAAAAATAAATAAACAAATACATTGAAAAAGAGAAATACCTGAGCACATGAAGAAATAAACCATATTTCTGATGAATATTAATTGGCATAAAGATATTGATATTATCAAATTAACTTTTAGTGTGGGTTAGTATCCACCAGATCCTCATAGAGGAATTTTTTATATTTTTGAGTTTTTATTTGAGTTTTGAAACAAATTACTTTAAAGTGCCTTGGGGTTTTCACTGTATACTTCTTTCAAACTTTCTCTCTCTTCAAAAATTTTCAGAACTAGTATGGATGTGGAGGAGTGAGCAGGCAAGACCAACAAGGAAAGTGTTACCAAAAAATAGTGGATGTGAATGTGGGCTTGCCCTTTCAAATTTTAAGAATGCTGTTTCCCTAATAAAAACTGGAACAGAAACCAAGACAGATCAATGGAATACAAACAGGTATCCTTGAATGGACCTTAGGATAGATATTGACATTGACATTGAAGTCGCTCAGTCGTGTCTGACTCTGCGACCCCATGGACTATAGCCTACCAGGCTCCTTCATCCATGGAATTTTCCGGGCAAGAATACTGGAGTGGGTTGCCATTTCCTTCTCCATAGGATAGATAAGTCCATGACATTTTCATCATAGTTACTAATCAACCATTCATTCAAAGCTGACTGTGTGCCAAACACTGTTCTAGACTCTTTGCATATATGAACTCATTTATTTATTTATTTTTAGGTAAACTTATCTCTCTCTCTTCATTTTCATTTAAGCTTTTTATTTGATCTTGGAATATAGCAGATTAACAATGTTGTGATAGTTTCAGGCAGACAGCAAAGGGACTCAGCCATACATACACATGTATCCATTCTCCCCAAACTCCCCTCCCACCCAGACCGCCACATAGCATTGAACACAGTTCCCTATGCTACACACTAGGGCCTTGTTGGTTAACTCATTTACAGATTAACTACTTTCATTAAGAATGGGTCTCTGGAGCCACACTGCCTGTGTTCAGGATTCCGTCTCCCATTTACTACCTGTGAGACTTTGGAAAAGTTATTGAACTTCTCTGTGCCTATTTTCTTAGCTTTAAAATGTGAAAAATAATAATTACCTATCTCAGGGTTCTTAAGAGGTTAAGTTAAAGTTGTATACAGGATGTATCACAGTAGGTTAAGAAATGATATCATCAATTGTGTGAAGAAAATTGGATAAAAATACCTAGTTGGTACCATATACTGAAAACGATTTCCAGAACTTAAAGAAGTATATGTTAAAAAATAAAAGCGGGGAATTCCCTGGCAGTCCAGTGGTTAGGACTTGGCACCTTCACTGCTGAGGGCCTGGGTTCATTCCCTGGTTGGGGAACTAAGATCCTGAGTAAGCTGTGCAGCACAGTGAAAAAAATAAAAGAAAACAGGAAGTATGCAGTATTTAGAAGAAAATGTATATATTTAATTAATCCTAAAATGAATGGGTTTCTAAGTATAAAAGGAAAAAGAAATAATAAACTTAAATATATCAAAAATTGAAAGTTAAGAAAAAGAAAAAACTTGGAAATAGAATAAATGGAATAGATGATAGGTGAATACACTTTTAAAAAAACTGAAGTATAGTGGGGCTTCCCTTGTGGCTTAATGGTAAAGAATCCGCCTGCCAATGCAGGGGACATGAGTTCGATCCCTGGTCCAGGCTGATCCCACATGCCTCGGAGCAACTAAGCCCATGCACCACAACTACTGAGCCGGGGCTCTGAAGCCTGGGAGCGGCAGCTGCCAAGTCCACATGCCCTAGAGCCTGTTCTCCACAACCAGAGAGGCCGCCGCAGTGAGAAGCCCTCGCGCCACCGCCGGAGGGTATCCCCACTCTCTGCAACTCGAGAAAATAAGCTCGCAGCAACGAAGTTCGATCACATTCACTAAATAAATTAAATTTTAAAAATGAAGTATAGTTGATTTACAATGTTGTGTTGGTTTCAGGTGTGCAGCAGAGGGATTCAGTTATACGTATATGTATTTATCTACATTACTTTTTAGACTCTTGTCCATTACAAGTTCTTACAAGATACTGGCCACAGTTCTCTGTGCTACACAGTGGGTCCTTGTTGTTCGCCTATTTTCTATATAGTAGTGTGTATCTGTTAATCCCAAATTTCTAATTTATCCCTGCCCCCAAACCCTGCTACCCCCTTTGGTAACCATAAATTTGCTTCCTATGTCTGTGAGTCTTATTTCTGTTTTGTAAATAAGTTCATTTGTATCGTTTTTTTAGATTCCATGTATAAGTGATATATGATATTTGTCTTTGTCTGACTTCACTTACTATGAAAATCACTAGGTCCATCCAATCACTAGGTTGCTGCAAATGACCTTATTTTATTCTTTGTTATGGCTGATTAATATTCCATTGTATATACATACTGCTTCTCCTTTATCCATTCATATTTGATGGATATTTAAGTGTTTTCCATGTCTTGGCTATTGTAAATAGTGCTGCTATGAACATTGGGGTGCATGTATCTTTTCAAATTAGAGTTTTCATCTTTTCTGGGTATATGCCCAGGAGTGGGATTTCTGGATTAAACGGCAACTCTATTTTTAGTTTTATAAGGAACCTCTGTACTGTTTTCCACAGTGGCTGCACCAATTTACAATTCCATCAAGAGTGGAGGAGGGTTCCATTTTTTCCACACCCTCTCCAGCATTTATTATTTGTAGACTTTTGGATAATAGCCATTCTGACAAGCATGCAGTGATAATTCATTGTAGTTTTTATTTTTCCATTTCTCTAATAACTAATTATGTTGAGCATTTTGAATATGCTTTTATAAATCAGAAAAACATCATAGAAAACAGGCAAACTATATAAACATTTACAGAGGAAAAAATACAAATTGCCTAATGGCTACAAGCAGATGGAAAAAATGTTAAGTCTCGCTGATGAAATACAGCTCATTTAAATCAATGAGATAATAAACTAATAAATTGGTTTGGATTAAAAAATAGAATGTTTAATGTTGACAAATGCATCATAAGACAGGCACTCAAGTAAAGAATAAATGTGACACGACCTTCTGGAAAGTATTTTGGCAGATTGTACTGAGAGTTTTAAAATGTTACATATGTTGATCTTGTGATCTCTTTGTTATGGGTTGAATTGTTTCCATCCAAGCAGCATGTTGAAGTCCTAACCCACAGTGCCTCAGAATGCAACCATATTCTAAAACTAGGTCATCACTGATATAATCAGTAAAGACTAATTCATACTGGAATAAGGAGGACTATCTCATGCAAAGAGTTGACTCATTGGAAAAGACTCTGATGCTGGGAGGGATTGAGGGCAAGAGGAGAAGAAGACGCCAGAGGATGAGATGGCTGGATGGCATCACTGACTCGATGGACATGAGTCTCACTGAACTCCAGGAATTGGTGATGGACAGGGAGGCCTGGCGTGCTGCAATTCATGAGGTTGCAAAGAGTCGGACACGACTGAGCAACTGATCTGATCTGATGGCCTCAATATGATTGGTGTCCTTTTAAGAAAGAAGTATGCCATAAGAGGCTTCCCAGGTGGAACAGTGGTAAAGAATCTGCCTGCCAATGCCAGAGACACAAGAGAGAAAAGTTCGATTTCTGGGTCAGGAAGATCCCTTGGAGTAGGAAATGGCAACCCACTCCAGTACACTTTCCTGGAAAATTCCGTGGACTGAGGAGACTGGTGAGCTACTGTCCATGGGGTCGCAAAGAACTGGACAGGACTGAGCAGGCACGTGTGCACCCACGAAGGCACACACCCTGTGAAGACAGAGGCAAATAGAGAGAAGAGGGCGGAGCGGCTATGAAGGCAAAGAGTGGAATGATGTTATCTGGAGGCAAACCAATGCCAAGGATTGCCATCAAACAACAGAAGAATGGAAGAAGCAAGGAAGAATTTCCCCCTTCAGCCTTTAGAGGTGGTGTGGCCCTGCCAACACCTTGAACTGCTGGTTTCCAGAACCACGAAATGACACATGTCTATTGTTTGAAGCCACCTAGTTGGAAATAGTTTATGGCAGTCCTAGGAATCGAAAACACTACCTTTGGGGAATGATTGATATGAATAAAGATATGTCCAAAGATACTTATCACTAAATTATTTATAATTATGAAAGCTTAGAAGTGACCAAAATATATAGCAATAATAGAATCATTATGTGAAATATATTAAGAAGGCAGAATATTATGGTGCCAATAAAAATCATATTTTTGAAAATCTGGATAAATATTTCATAATATAATAAAAGTGAGAAGAGGTAGCAAATAACACCGCATATACCATAAGATTCAAACTTTATTTTTAAATCATAATTTTACTTAATTATATATTTATAGAAAAAAGCTGGTGGTAAATACAGGGTCAATAGTGGTTAGATTATTTTCTATAATTTTAGATTATAGGTTATTTTCTATAATTTTCTACAGTTATCATTGCAAAGTATAAATATTAGACATGTAAGAAAGAAGAGACATAGTATATTTAAATTTGATGCTCTCAGAGACCAGAAAGAAAAAAAAAAAGGAATCACAGGCATCCAGTTTATATTATTTCATTTCTTCACACAGCTGGGACTTGTTTTCCCCTTGAAATACAGCCTATTTCTAGAACAGAAGGTGGCAAGGACTTAATTCAGGCCTAAGCCCATGTTCCTAAGCACAGAACCAAGGTCAGAGGCCATCAATTTGACTCTAGTATTTCATTTTCTTTACATTGTAGACTATAGAGACTAAGAAAAACACTGAGAAGATTCCAGTGAGACACAGAGGATGTTCATTCTCACTTGAAATGCTCAGTTAAATTTAACGTTACGTCTCTGTGACTTCCCTGGTGGCGGTCCAGGGGTTGACTCCACTCTGCCACTGCACGGAGCCCGGGTTCAATCCCTGGGTGGGGAACTAAGACCCCACAAGGCCGCAGTTACCAATCTTGGGTGACCCCAAGTGCCCAGCAAGGAGCGAAGCTTCACAGGCCTAGAGGAGCCACAGGAATAGGCATTCACAGGAGGAAGGGTGTGACGCCACAGCTGCAAGTGCCGTGGGCTCCAGCAGGGGAGCAAGGCCAGCATGGCAGTTAGGTTACGTCACCCCACTGCAGCCTCTCAGAGGAGTGATACAATCTCATGGCTCTCTTCCCTCCCTCCCCTCTTCCTCTCCTTTCCTCTCTCTCCCCTTCCCCTCTCTTACAACATAGTGTTTTTCTACAATGAAAGTGCTTCCTTAGAATGCCTTTCTTTTGTTATTGCTGTTTGTTGTTGAGTCTCTGAATCGTGCCTGACTATTTGCGACCCCATGGACTGCAGCGCACCAGGCTTCCCTGTCCTCCACCATCTCCTGGAGTTTGCTCAGACTCATCACTGAGTGGAAGATGCCATCCAACCATCTCATCCTCTGTTGCCCTCTTCTCCTTCTGCCCCTCCCCTCACCTTCCTCTCTTGATCAGTTTTCTGCATTTCTGTGACATTGTAACTTGGTATAATCTTGTGGTAAGGCGACATGACAATAAGTATCAAGAGCTTTAAGTTAAGGAAAACAAGAAAAAGGAAAATAATTACAATTTGTCTACTTGCCAGTTCTGTGCCATGTACACCACATACAGGATCATAACCTCAACCCCCAGAGGATCTGGGAGCTGTAAGTAAGGCATTCAAGTCACACAGGCGGTAATAGGCAGGGCTGAACTTATACTCAGGTGGTCTCATTCCAGATTCTGTGTTCCTATCCACTCTGCTACTTTGCCATACTCTTCATACTCTTTGACTCTGGATTCTGACTCCTAGAAAGGTATCCAGCAGTCTTGTATGGATGTGAGAGTTGGACCATAAAGAAAGCTGAGCTCTGAAGAATTGATGCTTTTGAACTGTGGTGTTGGAGAAGACTCTTGAGAGTCCCTTGGACCGCAAGGAGATCCAACCAGTCCATTCTAAAGGAGATCAGTTCTGAATATTCATTGCAAGGACTAATGCTGAAGTTGAAACTCCAATTCTTTGGCCACCTGATGCAAAGAGCTGACACACTGGAAAAGACCCTGATGCTGGGAAAGACTGAGGACAGAAGAATAGGGCAGCAGAGGATGAGATGGTTGGATGGCATCGTCGACTCAACGGACATGAGTTTGAAAAAACTCTGGGAGATAGTGAAGGACAGAGAAGCCTGGCGTGCTTCAGTCCATGGAGCAGCAAAGTCAGACACAGCTTGGAAACTAAACAACAAACAACAATAACAAAAGAAAGGAATCCTAAGAAAACCCTTCAGTCGTAGAAAAACACTGTGTTGTATTAGAAAAGAGAAAAGTGTTAGAAAAGAGAAAAATGTGAAACAATATTATTGCCTAACAATAGAAGAATGCTTGTTCTATGGCGCACCTATGTTATGGAATATCATATAGACTCCCATGGAGACTCCGGAAATATGAAAAAAATATTTCAGATACACTATTTGGTGAAAACAGCAGAATATGAATGGTCAAATTCATCAACTGCAGTAACATAAAAACATGTATGTATAGGAAATATAATTGAAAGTAGTTGTGGATTATAGTTGTTTAATTGGACTGGCTGAATTTTTTTCCCTCAAGATTGTTCTTGGTTTTCAAACAATGATCTGAAATGAACAATCTTCTCACATAATCCCCTTCTCAGTACACTAGCTTCAGTCCAATTTCTTTCTTTACTTGTTCCTCTTCTGCTCAGAACAGCTCCCCAGTTTCCATTTGCTTCTGTTGAACTCCACAGCGTGAGCTTTTGACACTCAGGTCCGTGTGCACAAGACTGGCCCAAATAGGAGCCACACATTTCCAAAAAAAGAAAGAAACTGCATATATCCAGAACTCACTTCACCATTTCTTCTGTCTCTGCTGTGACCAATAGTGTTGAGCTGCAAATTTAAAAAAAATTTTTTTTGTTTTATTTTAAAAGATAGTTATGTATTTGACTGTGCCAGGTCTTAGCTGTGACATGCAGAATCCTTTTTACTTGCGGCATGTGGGATTTGCTCTCTGATCAGGGATCAAACTCAGAATCCCTGCGTTGGGAGCGTGGAGTCACTCACTGGATCACCAGGGAAGTCCTGAGCTCCAGGTTTTATTGAAGAATTTGTCCTTCTTTTTTTCCCCGCCACAAAACAGAGTCTCCCCCCGCCCCCCACATACACCCATTATAACAATATTCCTTTGAGGACAGTTGTCACCTTTATACACTTGCATACAGCTGTTGGCCACAGGGCTTCTCAACCTCAGCATTACTGATGTATCAATTCAGGTAATTCTTTGCTGTGTGTGTCCTCTGCATTATAAGATGTTGAGCAGGATCCCTGGGCTCTTCTTACCAGACATCAGTAGCATCACTGCTCAAAAGTGTGGCAACCAAAGACGTCCCCAGATATTGCCAAATGTCCCCTGGGGCTGGAGGGCAAAATCGCCCTGGATTGAGAACCACAGCAGCAGCAGCAGCAGCAGCAGCAGGATAACCCGGGGAATGTTGGCGGCATACTGAGAACCTGTAGCTGACTGTTATGCCCTCCTTTAACCACAAGAGGTCTCCCTAGACCCCATTATGGTTCTATTCTGGAACACAGGGCGATGGTAAGTGTCCGACTCTGTGCGACCCCATAGACAGCAGCCCACCAGGCTCCCCCGTCCCTGGGATTCTCCAGGCAAGAACATGGGAGTGGGTTGCCATTTCCTTCTCCAATACAGGAAAGTGAAAAGTGAAAGTGAAGTCGCTCAGTCGTGTCCGACTCTTTGCGACCCCATGGACTGCAGCCTACCAGGCTCCTCTGTCCATGTGATTTTCCAGGCAAGAGTACTGGAGTGGGGTGCCATTGCCTTCTCCTAACACAGGGCGATGGCCACTACCAAATAGGTTAATCGTCATGATTTGGTGGGTGGCAGCAGCAAAAGGTTTACAAACAAAAGCATTTGATCAGTCTTCTGTGCAGAAGAATTCCAAATAAATTAAGGAGACATTTCACTCTAAAAGAGGGAGCTTTATTCCCATAGTGCTGTCATTCAGTCATTGAGTCATGTCTGACTCCTTGCGACCCCATGGACTGCAGCACGCCAGGCTTCCCTGTCCATCACCAACTCCCGGAGTTCACTCAAACTCACGTCCATGGAGTCGGTGATGCCATCCAACCATCTCATCCTCTGTCACCCCCTTCTTCTCCTGCCCTCAATCTTTCCCAGCGTCAGGGTCTGTTCCAATGAGTCAGGTCTTCACATCAGGTGCCCAAAGTACTGGAACTTCAACTTCAGCATCAGTCCTTCCAGTGAATACTCAAGAGTTGATTTCCCTCAGGATTGACTGGTTTGATCTCCTTTCAGTTCGAGGGATTCTCAAGAGTCTTCTCCAGCACTAGCATCAATTCTTCGGCACTCAGCTTTCTTTATGGTACAATTCTCACATTCGTAGCTTTGACTACATGGACCTTTGTCAGCTAAGTGATGTCCCATAGTGTAGGCTGTACATTACTGATTTGCTGTCAAAAAAGAGGAATGGAAAGTAACTGTAGTGGAGAAACTCAACAAACATGACCTCAGCCAGGTGACTGAGGTCAACATCAACACTGATAAATCATAATGATAGTACCTACCCCTGACACGCATGATGAAATGGCACTTTATCTCTGTGATCTGCCTCCCCAATACCCTGTGACCCCAGTCTAATCTTGAGAAAAAATAGCAGACAAATCCCAGTAGAGGGCATCCTACAAATACCGAGCCAGGACTACCCAAAACTGTTAAAGTCATTACAAACAAGAAAAGTCTGAGAAACTGTCATAGCCAAGAGGACCTGGGAGACATGACAGCTAAAGATAAGGTGGCACCTGGATGAGATTCTGGAACAGAAAAAGAACAGTAGGTGAAAACTGAGGAAATCTGAATAACTATAAACTTTAATTAATAATAAAGTGTCAGTGTAGGTTCATTAATTAGAACAAATGTACCATATGCTCAGATGCTCAGTCATGTCAAGCTTTTTGCGACCCCAGTCTCCTCTGTCCATGGGATTTTCCAGGCAAGGATATTGGAGTGGGTTGCCATTTCCTGCTCCAGGGATCTTCTGGACCCAGGGATAGAACCTGGGTCTCCGGCATTGCTTACGATAATACTAATATAAAATCTTAATAGTAGGGGAGACTGTTTGCAGGTGTCAGGTTATATGGGAACTCTGCACTCTGCTTAATTTTTCTTTAAAACTATAAATTAAGTCTATCAATTTTTTAAAAAGCATCCGATCAAGCACCACATTGGTAAAATAAGTAAAGGAGATCTTAAAATGGTGGATTTGCTAGAATTCAGATCTAAAAGGAATCATTTGATGACTAGTGAGAACCAGTCAAGCCCCTTGCTTTCTGCCGCAGTATCAGGTAAGAAAGGCAAAGACTGATACTGAAGAAAACTTCGAATGGAATAAAGGAGCCCAACTAACATGTAGGTACATGTGCCTGATCATACAATGAGAATAGCAACTATTTATATCTCACTGATACCCCTTTAAAATTGGTACTATATTCCAGTTGAGGAAAATTGAATCTCAGCAAGATTATAAACCTGCCTAATATCATAGAACTAATATGTGGCAAAACTAAAACTCAGCTTTTTAAATCTGATTTTACAATCTTTGCTTTTGATTCCTGTTCAATATTTCCTCCCTATATGTGACAGCCGAGGTTATTCATGTCTCTGTAGAGTATATATTATGTAATTTAAAAAGCGTTGAACAAAAACCAGAAGTCTGCATCTTCGGTTGGCTCAGGATACCAATTTCCTTACCAGAAAATTGTGGATAATAATACCTGTCTTGCTTACTTCACAGGGTTATTTTAAGAGTCAGAGGAAAGAATACATGAGAAAATGTCTTGGAACCTGTGAAGCATGGCATTGTACCCTTAACACATTTCACTCGTGCAGCTTTTTGCAAAGATGTCTGTGAGCTAATTGCCAGATGGAATTTGTGGAGCTGATGGAAGGGAGCTTTAGACTGGAAGGCTTAGAAGAGAACTGTGTCAGCCTCATATCCTCCCTTGGAGGATAAGATCCCAAGCCTGTGGTCTTCACCACTGCACATACCACCTCGGGAGCTTTTAAAAGCATCCATGCCCAGGGTCCATGCCAGACCAATTAAAGCATGGGCATTGCTCGGTTGGGAAAGCTCTCCAGGTGATTCTAATATGCAACCAAGGCTGAGAACTGCCATCCTAATTGATCTAAAGTTAGCCCAGTTCTGTGGGGCCTACCCTACCCTTCCCGAGTAGGCTGTTCTGCTCTTCCAGAAATTGCTGGTGTTGGCACATTGCCATCAGGCAGTGAGGCAAAAATAAAAGTCTGGTCAGCCAAGCTGCTGAGACAGCTGATGATATTGTCATTTGACTAAAGGAAATAGATCTATGTCAGTTTTATTCAAAGAAAGAAGAGTCCAGTCACGGGAGGGAGAATACTACAGAGGCTAGCTTTGCAATCCTCCAGCACTCTGCTGCAGCAGCAGGCCAGGAGAGCAGAGAAGCTGCTCGGAGCCTGTGTAAACTCAGCTCTGTGGGTCAGTTTATCTTGGCTATTGTGTTGTCTGAAGAGATTTTTTGTTGGGAGCCTGGGCCTTGGGGCCTGGCAGACCAAAGCAACAATCAGCTTTCAAGTCAGTGAATTAACACTGTTCAAAAACTGAGACCAAAGAAGAAAAAGCTGTTCAGCAAGAATAACATTAGATGTGCTGTAGAGTGAACACAATTCAGAGCTAGAAACGCCCTTGTTTTAGAAACAAGGCCCAGGTTCTCATATATTACTTTTTCAGGGTCTTCGGCAGAAGGATTTAGGTTACCGCAATGCCAGAAGAGAGCACTGAGATGAAGTCATCTGGGGAAACTGAGGGTCCCTGTATTCTAGGGTCTGGGCATTACTTTGACAAATTCAGGAATTCATTTTGCTCTTTGTTTGTTTTTCTGGGGAAGGGGGCTGCTCCACAGCATGGAGGATCTTAGTTCCCCAACCAGGGCTCCCTGCATTGGAAGAACAGAGTCTCTAACAGAGTCTATTGGGACTACCAGGGAAGTCCCAATAATTCATCTTGTCATAACTTAGAGGTGAGCAGTCTTTTGGGAATAGACCCACATTAACCAGGCTCACAAGAGTCTGATGTTGAATTACTCCATGACACTGGATGGTACGTTCTCAACCATCTGTAAGAAAGACAACATGGAGAGCCATGTTGGAATCATAAATTATACTTGAAAATCAAGAGTGGAATTAAGAAATGGGTTAGGTGATCTTACAAGGTGGTATCATCAAGCTATAGTAACTGAATTCATTCAGCCTTTCTGCAGCGGTGAACAGTTAAGCAGAATAAAATACCCCAGACTCTGGCTGGGTGTCTTCTGTCTGAACCACCTTGCAGTTGCTGACAAATTCTTGCTGTTGGGGAGTCATTTTTTCAAACTAGGGGCCTCCAGACTTTTCTGGTTGTACTTTGCTAACAGCAACAACAGCAACAAAAATTAAAGTCAGTTTTTCAAATCATCTGTGGGTAATTTTGATTTTTTTTTTTGCTATCATCTTCTTGTCAGGTTTGACAAGACAGTTATTGCTTTTTCCTGAGTAATGTGGCTGACAGCTGATATTAAAAGTAAGAGAAATGTCAACCTCACCATTTTCTCGTTTGCTTGGGCTTTAATTATTAGCATTATCTTTAATTTGTGGTTTCTCTGCAGGAAACTTGGTAAGCTCTTGTCCATTTTGTGAGGGTTAACTTAATGGAAACTGAACGCGGTAGTGTAAGATTACCTGTAAATCCATTAAAAAGGGCGCAGTAATCGGCAAGGTGCCTCAGGCTCTGCTGAGAGGAAGCCAGTAAGCGAGGTGCCACTGCCAACATTTCCAGTGTGGAATTCCCATTCTTTGCTCAGATACCTCAGCAATGAATGGGGCTATTCTTCAGACCATAGATAACACAATGCATTCACTCAGAGACTAGAATATTTTATAGCTTTGGATACAGTAACAATATACAATTGTTCTTATTTAGACATTGTGCCCTAATCCCCATATGGAAAGTCCTAGATCTCTATCTAGGGCTTCCCTGGTGGTAAAGAATCTGCCTTCCAATGCAGGAGACAAGGGTTCGATCCCTGGAGGATCCCCTGGAGAAGGAACTAGCAAAACATTCCAGCATCCTTGCCTGGGAAATTCCACAGACAGAGGAGCCTGGTAGGCTACAGCCCATAGGGTTACAAAGAGTCGAACATGACTTAATGACTAAACTACAACACAAATCTCTATCCATTTGCTGACTAGGGAAGTCTTTTGTGTAGATGTCCAGTCTCTTCCATCACGGTTTGATTCTCCTTATTGTTACTGCTGGAGGGGAACTTTTATCTGAAGTTTTGGAGGTGCCTAAGGAATACACTGCTCTACACAGAACCATAAAGCGAGCATGAGAGAACCATGAGCATCGTCTCATTTCACTATTAGGAGAATGGTTTTATTTCAACTCAGAAGCAAAACAGCCCAAAGCAGAGCTAATTGGTTGAAGGGATCAGGATGAACTAGTTTTACCTCTCGCTCTTCAGAGACTTCCATTCCTGGGAAACTTTCCACTGGGTTTGAAAATTATGGCTCTGGAACATTTAAAAATTGGCTGAGATGAAATTTTCATCGTAATTGGTGTTGTGCTATAGGTGAGTCCGCAGGCATTTGAGACATTTGTCTGCAATGGATTAACAACAAGAGTCTCCTGATCCATGGCTTTCTCCCAAAGATAGCACAGAGTTTGGACTCTACAGTCAGACTGTGTTGGGTTGTTCTTTTTATTTCCTCGGTAGAGAAATTAACTTTATTTTTAATAGGTGATACATAGACATGATACTAAATGGTAAGGCTCCCTCCCACGCCTCACTCCCAGGCTCTCAGTTCTCCCAGCAGCAAAAACAGGTACCAGTTTTTTGAGCATTCTCCTAGAGATAGTAAAGTCGTATTCAAGCATACTTCTATACATCTTACATATATTTATATTAAAAAAATAAACAGTGACATACTTTGTACCATTGTACTGCCCCATGCCTCCCCACTCCCACCCCCCACCTGAATTCTTAGAGTTTGTTTACTCAATTCATTCATTCAACATGTATCAATATTTACTGAGCACTATGCTAGATTGAAACATTGTTCTCCACTCCTCATGGGAGGGTTATACATCCTGCTCTCTGCCATGTGACTTTTGAGGCTCTTTCACCCAAAAAGTGAAGTATACTTCTCTCTTGACTTTGGACTTGATCACATCATTTTCTTTGAATAGTGGATTGCAGACCCAAGTGACAATGTGTCAGGCAAGGCAGAGGCTTTAAGAGGCATCATATGTTACCATGGACTTCTTAAACATACATCAGTGATCCCTAAATGAAAAGACACTAGCCGCCAATTTCAACCCAGCCTGTGACCCTCAGCCTGAAGCATAGGTGCCTGACAGATTCACAAGAAAAAAAATCAATGTGTTTTGTGTGTATGGGTAAGCTACTGATATTTTGTGTTGTTTTTTATGTGCATACTCGGTCACATCTGACTCTTTGTGGCCCCACGGACTGTAGCCTGCCAGGCTCCTCTGTCCATGGGATTCTCCAGGCAAGAATGCTAGAGTGGGTTGCTATTTCCTCCTCCAGAGATCTTCCCAACCCAGGGATCGAACCCAGATCTCCTGCATTGCAGATGGATTCTTTAACATCTGAGTCACCTAGGAATCCCCACTGTCTGTTAGCCAGAAGCAAACTAAGACCACTATGAGCCCAGGGACTATTCCAGGTGCTTAGGTTCATTGCGGAACCAAAGACCCTTGCCCCCATGGAGTAGCTATGTACAGACCTGCCTGTTTATAATGGCTGCATAGTATTCCTTCAGGCAGAGGCACTGTAATCTACTCAACCAGTCCTTTATTGATGGATTTAGATTATTTCAAAGCATTCATTTTAAAAGATGAAAATCATATTTTCAGTATAAATGCATAGAAACCATATATTAAAGTTTTATTTAACCCATCAATGAAGAATCCACCAGGATGACAAAGTTGTTTCAAAACAATATACAAGTTGAAAATCATAAAATCAGTGGATAAAAAGAAATTCTGAAATAGCAATTACGGTAGGTAATTGGCTAATGTCCCACAGGGTGAAAATAATAACATTTGAGGTTCTCTACTATTGAACAGAAAAAAATAATCATTCCCAATTATCTGTTTTTTGGAAGATATTCTCTGGCGGCTCAGTAGTAAAGAATCCACCTGCCAGTGCAGGAGATACGGGTTTGATCCCTGGTTCAGGAAGATCTTCTGGAGAAAGAAATGGCAACCCACTCCAGTATTCTTGCCTGGAGAATCCCAAGGACAGAGGAGCCTGGTGGGCTACAGTCCATGGGGTCACAAAAGAATTGGACATGATTTAGTGACTAAACTCGGAGAAGGTGATGGCACACCACTCCAGTACTCTTGCCTGGAAAATCCCATGGATGGAGGAGCCTGGTAGGCTGCAGCCCATGGAGTCAAGAAGAGTCGGACACGACTGAGCGACTTCACTTTCACTTTTTACTTTCCTGCGTTGGAGAAGGAAATGGCAACCCACTCCAGTGTTCTTGCCTAGAAAATCCCATGGATGGAGAAGCCTGGTAGGCTGCAGTCCATGGGGTCGCACAGAGTCGGACACGACTGAAGTGACTTAGCAGTAGCAGCAGCAGCAGTGACTAACCTAAAACATTGTCAGTTTTAGAGAGTCATAAGATTTCTGGGCTTTAATCAATTGTAAAGTTACATTTCCTAGAGAGTCAGTTGAGTTTTTGGTAAAACTAACGATTTTACAATATTCTTTAATGTCCATCTTTGTGCACATGTGTGAGTCCATCTTAAGGATAAATTCCTAGAAGTGAAATTTCCGAGTATATTAACCTCTTATTTTAAGAGAGGGTATCAAATTGCCCTTCATAGAAATCATACCAATTTACCTTATTGCAAACAACATATGAGTGTGTGTTTTGTCCCAGCTTCTCCAACACAATGTTTTTGTTTTGGGGCTTTTTTTTAGTTTTTATTGGAGTATAGTTGCTATACAATGTTGTGTTAGGGTCTGTTGTACAGCAAATCCAACACAGCGTTACTGAGCTTTTTACTACTTGTCAATCTGATAAGATAAAAATAGTACCCCACTGTAATTTTAATTTAGTTTTTTCTTGTTATACGTATGGTTGAATATTCATATCTTTACAAGTTATTTCTTTTTCTTTTACTGTGAATTGTCACTTCCTATTTTTGCCTTCAGAAAAACTAGCCCTTAGGCTGTCACATTTATTCCAATTTTTTTTTTTCTACAGCTGCAGACTATTTCCAATTGTAGGTCTACTATTTACTATCTGTGTCACCTTGGACACGTTACTTAACCTCTCTGAATCTAAGTTACTTATCTGTAAAGTTGGGATAATAGTATAGTCCTCAGTCCCATATTTGAAACCCTGGCATAGATGTGTTTTAAATTCTAGAATCTTTCAGTGCATATACTGTATATTACACAAAACCCCAGGGAGTATGAGCTCTTCCAAATAGTAATATTCCAGTAAGAAAGATATGAACATGTCAGATGGGACTAATAAAATGCATGACTGTCATGTCAGTTGAAGCTTGCCATCAAATGAGCTATGTCAAACTTAAAAAAAAAAAACAATCTTGGGGACTTCCCTTGTGGTCCAGTGGCTAAGAATCTGTGCTGCCAGTGCAGGGGGCCTGGGTTCAATCTCTGGTCAGGGAACTAGATCCCACATGCCACAACCAAGAGTTTACATGTGCAACTAAAGATCCCCACACGCCACAACACAGATTGAAGATCCTGAAGCACGAAGACCTGGCACAGCCAAATAAATTAATTAATTTAAAAAAATTTTATGGCTTTTTACATCAGTTTAAAAATTATACAGAAGAGAGGCATCTGAAAAAATTATGCAGAAGAGAGGCACCGTAATTGATTGTGAGGCATAACCTATTAATTATACCAATACTGAGACTAGCCCACCCGGGAAGGGTTGAAAATGAAAAGACACTCAATAAGAGTGAAAATAAAGAAGGAAAACGCAATTGCTTGCATCCTCCCAAATATTTTTTACCCTACAGATTTAGCTGTTGAGTACCACTGCTTTGTTATTTTATACATGGGTTGTGTCAAATTTTTAATTTTTTAAAGCTTTTTGAATTTTGCAACTGTGGGTAAGGTGTGTAACTCTCCTTCCCCACAGGGGCAGATCTGTTCCCCGGTGGAATGGTAGGTAGGTATAGGTTAGTACACCTGTGTTATCTTCCTCATAAGGTTATTGTGAAGATTGGTTTAAATTGAACAATGCGTGAAAAGTGTCTGTATTAGCTGTTGCATTTAAGATAGAAGTTCTAAACCCTTACAGCTCTTGCTTCTGGGCCCTTTGAGTTTTGCTTTGTGGGAGTAATCTGATGTTCAGATGAGTTTCCTGGTCAAAGTGATTGGAATATTTGAAGAGAAGAGGAGCGAAGCCTTTGTCCTCTTTGATGGTGTAGAAGAAAGAATGAATGGGCTTTGATGCCAGATAGATCAGGGTTCTAATTCCATAGGATCAGCTTCTGTAAAAAAAAAGAAAAAGAAAAAAAAATGGAGGAAAATACCTATCTTGCAGGTTGCTTTGAGGATTAAATATAACGAGAATAGGAACTGCGCTGTCCACAACACGTGCTCAATAAATGAGAGCAGCTGTTTTGTTCGGCGTGTGTTCAGGAGGGCTGACGCATAACCCTTACCCACTTGCAGTCTGAAAAGCACATAATCAGCCACTTTCATGACTGAAACTGAGGGACTTGGACAAGGATCAGAGAAAGCATTTATTGTACATAAAGAAACAAAGCACTGTTGCCGTGATGTGTCTGCAGGAAGATGGCACCAGGCCCTCCTCTGTGATGTAACGTCATGGGACTTTCCGTGTTGGGGGAGATGGGAGGAAGGGGTACAGTGCAGCCTGGGAGGAGAACGCCCCCTCCCCACCCTGGCAGAGGGGACTGTTTTCCCAGGTGGTGTGGTAGAGTGACAGCCTGTAGCCTTTAGTGTTCAGGAATTTTCCATTGTGCTATGATTTTAAAATGTAGGCAGCTCCTTTTGTGACTGAATATCCTGAAGTTTCAGGTTAATGTGGTCACACCGTCAAGTCAGACCACTATCTGTTGAACAGTGGGCTCTGAAGACAGAGCTTATCCATTCCTGCTTGGATCCCGACTGGCTTCAACTCAGATATAAACCTGGAGGGAAGGCCTGTCATGTGCCAGGTGCTGAAAAATATAAACACGATCTGATAAGATTCCAGCCCAGGAGGGACTGGCAGAGAGAATGGATTGAGAACTCTTAACAGGGAGTGCGAAGTGTGGAGTGATGTGATAAGAGTTATGAATACACTGCTGTGGATGACGTTAAGGGGAGAAAAAAAGGGGAAACTCCTCCAAAGAAGGGACATTTGATCTTTGGACTGAGTCCTCAAGTGAAAGGCTTTGAACGGGATGAGCAAAGAGCAGAGAGGGAAGGGGCGTTAAGCAAAGTGAAATAAACTGCAGGGGCTGGGCTGGGAGGTGACGAGCATATTCATTCATTTGTTCAGTTATTTATTCCACAAGTATCGGTCATGTGCCAGGCACTGCTCCAGGCACTGGGGAGACAACAGGAAGAAAGACAAAGCCCCTGACGCGATCATGGAGTTTATCCTTTAGAGCTGGATGAAACAGAGAAGAAATAAACAAGGCAATTTCAGAGAGATATGTGTTATGAAAAGCTGGAAGTAGGTAGAAGAGAGAGTACGGGGGGGGGGGGGGAGCAGGTAAGGATTGGGGGGCCTCTAAGAAGGAAGTATTAGACCTCAGAACCAAGCAGTGAGAGGGAAACTTCTAGCGTTTCAGGTGGAGGGAACAGCAAACGCTGACACGATAACAAGACGAGGCTCGGTGTGGACTTCTAGGCCCCCTGTTAGGACTCCTACTTTCACTGTCAGGGCCCTAGGTTTGACTCCTGGAGGGGGGGGAGGGTAGCTAAGACCCTGCAAGCCGAGTGGGACAGCCAAAAAGTAAATACATAAATAAAATTTTAAAAAAAGAAGAAGAAGACTAGGCCCAGGGTATTTAAGGAACAGAAAGGGGGCCAGCTTGACGGGAGCAGTGTGAGCAAAGGGGAAAGGCCAGAGAGGTTGGCTGGCCTGCTTAGCAGGGCCTTGTGGCCATCGTAAGGGGTTTGTTTTGAGGAAGAACCATCCGGCTGCTGCGGAGAGAATGGACTGGAAGCAGGGAGATCAGTTGGGAGGCTGTGGCTCCGACCCAGGAGGCGGCAGTGGAGACAGACATGCTCGGAGGAAAGAGAGTATATATTCTTGAAGTTCAGGTGACAGGACCCCCTGATGCACTGCTGTGGGGGTGAGGGAAAGGAAGAAAGTGTGAAAGTTTTGGTTGTGTCCGACTCTTTGTGATCCATGCGCTACAGCTTGCCGGGCTCTTCTGCCCATGGAATTCTCCAGGCCAGAATACTGGAGTAAGTAGCCTTTCCCTTCGCCAGGGGATCTTCCCAACCCAGGGATCGAACCCAGGTCTCCCACATTGCAGGCAGATTCTTTACCAGCTGAGCCACTAGAGAAGCCCACCATGAGCATATACAAGTGACCTTTGAGACTTCCCTGATGGTCCAATGGTTAAGACTCTGTGCTTCCAACACAGGGGGCATGGGGTCATCCCTGGGTGGGGAACTAAGATCCCACACTGTGAGCGGCATGGTCAAAAGAAAAAAAATGTGACCTTTTCACAGTAGCAGTGACGTCAATATGGCAACAGTAGGAATGCGGGGTTGGGGAGAGCGGATGCTGGAAAAGAATGGCTGTGAAAGCTTTGGGAATGAACGAATTCAGCCACACACAGAGGAGACAAGGGTCCTGGGCCACTGACAGAGGCAGGCTGACACCTGTCTGTGGGGTTACCTGAACGAATTTATTTACATCTCTCCCTGTATTTTTCCATCTCATTTTTGCCCTATGGGATAAATACCTGTCCATTCTCACACACTCTCCATAGGCTCAGCTGTCTCTTCTTCTGGTAGATTCTTTAGAAAACTACCATTCAAGCCAATCAGGCAAGGCAGCACAGAATAGGCCCTGAGTGAATGTGTTCTGAGAGGCCATTCAAGGTGCTTTCAGAGGAAGAGAAGTTGTTTCTGCTACTTTGTTTCACTTCTACTTTCTCCGGGAATAGTTCACAATGCTTGGCTCTTTTGACAGGGAGGAGGCATGATCAGGCTTATTTCATCTTTTTGGTTGGCTGCCTGGCTTGGTTCTATTGTCTCCGGTCTTGCAGTCTGGATGCCTCTTCCAGTCCCCGGCATATACGCGGCCGGCCTGCAGGGGTCCTCAGATCTCCCTCTGAAGCACCTCACCAGGCTCGTCCTCCTTAGCTAACATTATCTTTTATTTAAACAGTAGCCACCAATCTTGTTACATAACATACCAATATTCCAGGGTGTTAAACTCATGCAGGGCCTGCGGTTGGGGAGTGGTGATCTGGCAACAGGAATATTCACTAGAATATTGTTGAAACATTGTAACAAGTTTGACTTTCGGGACCTGCTTAGATTTTAGTGCCTGGAGGGGACTATTTCAATCTATTTCAATCTTCCTTGTTTCAAACTGCGGCTACTAAGGTCTAGAAAGAGGAAGAAATTTGCCCAAGAGGCAGATTAGGGCAGAAATCAAGATCTCAATAATCTAAAGAATCTACCACTTCTTCAAAGATTAAGGATTAAGTGCTAAACCTTTCTAGATTCTTTATCTGATAAGTATTTAAAATTTTTTTGTTTTAAACTTTCCAAGTTCATCAACTGTGAGCGGTGACAATGTGATCTTGTTTACACTGAAAATGCTTACACTAAGACTGATACATATGTGAGATGCTGATGTGTTTCAGGTATATTTTTTGTTTTTACTAACATTAGGATTGGATTCACATCCAACCATGCAATATATATTATCGGAATACAATCCAAATGAGAAATATATTAACTGAATCAAATGTATTTTAAAGACAGTTGGCTGGAGTTGTGGTGAAGTTTGAGCCACCTGGGGATCTGCCTTGGGTACCATTCTCCACTTTCGCGCAAACCAGCGTGGAAAAGGGTTGAAGCCAGTAGCAGCTCAAAGTGTCTCACATTCTAACAGCAGCTCAGTGAAACCCGGGGTTTCCTACTGCTCTCTGAGCAATCCCAGAATCCCAGAGGCCAAATGAAAAGGCTGAACTGCTCTCTGCCCCTGATCCCTGGCTGCATTCTTTCTCAAAGTGACCTGTTTTCTTGCTGGGAGACTGCCCCACTCCGCCCACCTGGTGCCTCCCTAGATTTCCTGATAGCCCTGGGCTTATTTTTTAACCTTCTCTTCCGTGAAAAGCACCGCTCCACTGACCCAGACTGGGCGCACCTCTCCTGTGTTCACTGACCATCCTCGTGTCCCGGGTGAATCGTTTCTCTTCAAAAGCCTTAGAAAAACCAGCAGCAATTGGGGGCGAGGTGTCTTCCAATGCCTATAAATGCCTCTTATCTTGCGTTTAATGCGCCCGGTTTAAGGAGAGCAGAGACAACGGGAAATGCCTTGCTGCGGAGTGGGGCCTGGCGGGGGCCCCCTCGGGCTGGCGTTGCTTTTTACATTCAACTGCCCTGGGTCCCGAGAGCCTCTCCAGGTAACTTAGACTGAGTTGGGGGCGGCTAAGGCGTGAGGAGTGAGTTACTGTCTTAGCTCCTCTAAGCAGAAGCAGCACTAGAAAGCGCCACACCACCACCACCCCGGGTTCTAAAAATCCCAGCCTTGACCTGGAGACAAACTCCAAACCCAAATAAACGGTCTCCGCCCGGGCGCCGAGAGCCTCCCCATCGTCATCACCCTTTCTCCCGTTCCTCGGGCCAGCCGCCCCCAGCCTTGCCAGGCGCGGCGGGCTCAGCCTCCTCGGGGCCAGATCCCGGCGCCCGCCTCGCGCCCCGCACCCAAGCCCGGCGGGGCCCGAAGGGGTGGTGGGGGGTGGGGGGCGGAGGTCTGGGAAGCAGGGGGCGGAGTTCCGTCCTTCGCTGATTGGTTCGCGGCGGATGGGCTGCGGCCGGGCGCAGCAACCCGCGGCGTGTTGCTATGTGCTGCGCCGGCGGGGATAGGCGCGGGAGCGTGTCCGTCACCCGGCAGCCCCCGGCCCGGCCCGGAGGGATGCGGAGCGGCGGCGGCGGCGGCTGTGGCTTTAAGAGCGCGACCCGGGGCCCGGGGATCCGGCCGGGCGGTCCTTCGCTGCTGCG
>NW_011495033.1:13784499-13784654 GCF_000754665.1 Bison bison bison | reverse complement strand
CCACAGGACTGGAAAAGGTCAGTTTTCATTGCAATCCCAAAGAAAGGGAATGCCAAAGAATGCTCAAACTACCGCACAGTTGCACTCATCTCACACGCTAGTAAAGTAATGCTCAGAATTCTCCAAGCCAGGCCTCAACAGTACGTGAACTGTGA
>NW_011495033.1:13765194-13784379 GCF_000754665.1 Bison bison bison | reverse complement strand
GGGGGCTCAGGTCCCCGGATCGGGGCCGGGGACCCGGGCGACGAGCCGGGCAGGTCTGGAGCGCGCGGGGCGAGGGTGGGGGGTGTGAACCTGGAGACCCGATGGCCGCGCCTTTTTTCAGCTTAGTTCCGGCGGGTTGGGACTAAGTGGGTGGGGGGCCAGGGTGGGAGTTCCAGGCGTTTGCTGTCCCCGATGTCGCTGGGTCTCCGCTGGAGACACTGGGTCCCGGGGCGCCGCCCTCGGTGCTCCCCCCTCCCGCCTTTTGGGGGACTGGCCGCCCTCAAGACTCCGAGGAGCGCTTGGCCGGCCCCGGGCAGAGGTAACCGCAGCCGAGTTCCTGCCTGGCCGCTTCCCGGCGCCTCCCCAGCGCCCTTGCCAAAGAGGTGGGCGCGAGTTCACTCCTGCCCGACGGAATCAAGGGGCCTCTCCAGCGAGTATCTCTCGGGAAGTGGGTCTGGCGGGGCAGCCCCGACCTCGCACTGCTTCAGGTGCATCCTCCCTGGCCACTGACCTCCTCTGGGTATCTTTACCCCAAGTGGTGACTTTTCTCTTGTTGGCGAGGGTGGTGGGGAGGGGAACCACCTGTTCTTTTGGACCGGGCCCAGGAGCCTGCCACCTCTGACTTCACTCTCGGCTTACAAGAGCTTACAAAGCCAAGGGAGTGAGCGTCCTCCGTTTTTCTGTGATGTAGCTGACCCGCCCGCAGTCCCGCGGCTTTGAATGGCACGGGGAAACCGCTCCTGGGCTTCGCTGGGTTTTTTGTTTTTGAGCTCTGGCCTCCTTGTCAGTTGCTCTCCTCGAGTCTTGAGTCTGTTTTCAGAAAGTCGTTGCTTCTGATGAGTCTAAAAGCCGAAAAGACAGCTAGCTGCTTTTTTTGGCCACATCCTGCTGGCAGGCGGGATCTTAGTTCTCCCACCAGGGATGGAACCCACGCCCCCTGCGATGGCAGCTGGAGCCTTAACCCCTGGACCACCAGAGAAGTCCCAGCTATTCCTTCTCCCATGTTCCTCTCTTCTGGTCCAGCAAGATGGGGCTGCCTGTCCTAGAGCATTGGGCAAGAAGGGACGCTGTCTGATTCCTTGTGTTCCACTTGCTCCCAGAACATTGGCCATACAAGGAACCTAGGGGACTGAAAAGCTAAGTGACTTGCCCAAGGCAACTGATGTCACTGGTTCTGGGGTGAGACGAGACCTCACATGCCCGATGCTGTCCAGTGCTGTCCTGATTCTGAGAGCTCAGGGCCTTGTGGTCAGTGGGCCTGGATTCACCCTTCCCTGACTTTCCTTTGACCTAGTCACTGCCCCAGGACTGCATTGATGGATTGAAGCTGAGTTCTCTCTATTCCTTAGGCTGAGACTGAGCCTCCCCTGCCCCCGGCTCCCTACCCCCTCTTAAGGGAACACTTCAAATCTTCTAATGTATGATAATGAGCGTGCACGTTCTTTACCAAGGAACAGGTCCAGCCTGGGGAGAGTTGTGCAAACTTCCCTTTGGCACCTTTCCGTATCCGCAGCTCCTTGAGAAGGGTCTGGGGCAGGAAGGAGCCTTGGGCTGATGCCCCTATTCAGTTTGGCATTGCCTCATCAGTTTAGGATTTGATAACAGCCTTTGTGTCTTGATAACTTGTGCTTGAACTAAAATCCAGAAGCTTGGAATTAGGGGTGAAAAATGGAAAATAAACACCGTGCATAGGAATAGCGTAAAATATTCCATAAAAATATTCCTTCATCCCTCTAGGAGAGTGGTTTTCAAACTGAACCACAGTGATGAATACATTTTACATCACTGCACAGAGGCCCATAACTGCTTAAGTTCCCAGAAACAATAATTGCCCTGACTACCTGCAGTGTGTTCTATTTATAATTTTTTCCTACTTAATTAAAAAAAATATCAACTGCTGGTCATGACTCATGGCCCACAGTTTGCAGAAACATTGCTGAAGTTCTCGGACTTAAATGTGCATAAAGACGACCTGGATAATGTTTGAACATGTAGTTTGTAAGTCCAGTCTGGAGGTGTTTATTGTCAGTGGGGGACATTTTTAATAAGTGGGCCATGAAGTTATGAGGCAGATGGTTGATAAAAAACTCTGAACTAGTGGGAATTTGGGGCAATGAACAATGATATGCAAAGCCTTGATCAGATTATATGACCCACACTGTATACAAACCCAGGACCACTCATCTGTTGCAGGCCTGGGCTTTGAAACATAAGGGTGTAGTGTTTGCTTTCACCTGGCTTGACGCGTTGGCCCTGAGAGCTAGGCATAGGCCCTGTTACTCCCACAGTACCCTGCTCCAGTCCATTTGAGGGCTGCTGTTCACTATTCTGTACGACTGGATGTTTCTAGGTGTGTGGGGTTGGGGTCGTGAGTAGTGCCGTTGAACCTGCTGCATTATTCCCAGATTTAGGTGAATTTTCAGTGTTTGAATGATTTTAATGGTTTTGAGTTGATGATAACAGTCATTGTGCCTGGGACATTAATAGTCTGGCCAGCAGGAAAGGTTGATTTTGTTTAGTATCTGGGTGTTCCAGGCTGTGTAATCTGGAGGAAGGGCATACTGGTGATTTTTTGTTGTTGTTGGGAGCGGGGAGGGGAGCCAGGGGTTTGTCTCTTAATAAGAAGTGACAACAAGTTTCCATGCCCCCTTGCCGACCTCAGCCCAGCTTCTTTCCTGGGTGATGGCTCGGCTCCTGTGTGCAGGTGTATCTTGTTAGTCACCGTTTTCTGATGCTGTTACCTGTCTCTGTTACCCGTTCCCTGGTAGCTCAGTTGGTAAAGAATCTGCCTGCAATGCAGGAGACTGGGGTTGGATCCTGGAGAAGGAAATGGCAAACCACTCCAGTATCCTTGCCTGGAAAATCCCATGGACAGAGGAGCCTGGTGGGCTGCAGTCCATGGGATCGCAAAGACTCAGACACGACTGAGCGACTAGCACTTTCACATCGCTTTACCTGTCTCTACTTTCAAGCAGAAACATACACAGCTGCTGCTTCCACATGTTGGATGTTTCCCTCTTAGTTCTTGCGTCCAAACACGTTGGTAAAAGAAGTTTCCTCGAATTAATCAAAGCTGCAATTTAGCTTCAGAAAAGATTCAAATTCAAATTCATACTCTGTGGTCCTTCCTGCCAAGGGTATGCCTTATTTGGGAAGGCTAACAGTAGAATTGTTGAAATTAACTTTAATAATATTCAGTTTGGTCAGGCAGCTCACATGGAGAGTGTTGAGTTTTGAGCCTCTGGAAAAGAAAAGAAAGCAACAAAAGGATAGCCAAGGATACGACATCCTAGGATAGGAAGAGCAGGTGGGATTCAAATAGAGTTCTGGATCAGTTTTCTTTATAAATTATCTTGGCATTTCCCTAGAGTCTGTCAACCAAACCACCAGTTGCTCTGACAATTGCATTCCCTTCATCACAAGAGGGTATAAAGCTCTGGAAAAGGAACTGCTTTATTTACTTTTAGCATCTAGTGATGGAAAGCAGGTTTCCCTGGCAGCTCAGTGGTAAAGAATTCGCCTGCAGTGCAGGAGATGCCAGTTCAATTCCTGGGTCAGGAAGATCCCCTGGAGAATGAAGTGGCAACCCACTCCAGTATTCTTGCCTGGAGATGCCATGGACAGAGGAGCCTGGTGGGCTACAGTCCATGGGGTTGCAAAAAACTTAGGGACTAAACAACAACAAACAATGGAAAACCAGGGCCTACAGGCTAAAGGGATTCCCTTAAGAGTTTTGATTTTGGTGATACTATCCCTAACAAAAGGTGATACTACATCTCTCTGGAGTCCCTTGGAGCTTTGACCACAGCCCTAGAGATTTTAAAGTAGGATTATGCCCCTCCCATTACCCTTAAGAAAGCGTCCACCTCCTTTCCCTGTAGCCCCATCTCCCATCTTCTCCCACCTCATTCCCCACCGGTCTTCACTTGGTCTTTTCTTCTTCAGTCTGGCCTCAGTCCACTGCAGTGGCCTTCCTGAAGTTTCTAAAACATGTAAGGTTTGTTTTTGTCGTTGGGCCTTTCTGCTGGTGCCTGGACTCCAAAATTTTTGCATGATTGGGCCCCCTCAAATGCTGCTCAGAGAGCCCCTTCCTGATCTGTTATCTAGAACAGTCCTCCTTCCTTGCCCCTCAGCCTCTCTTAATCCCCTTAATTTTTTTTTTTTTCAAAGCACTTTAATACCATCTGGAAGTGTATTGTCTACTTGATGGCTGGATTGGAGGCTCCTGTGTCTTGCTCACTGCTGACAGTGCCTGGCAGGGAGTAGCACAGGGTAAATATCTAATTGTTGCTGGAGTGAATGAATGAATGAATGACCAAGAGAGCCAAAGTTTAGAGTCTTTTAAGAGTAGAAACTGTGAGCAAAGCTAATGGAATTGATGGAATTCCGGTTGAGCTATTTCAAATCCTGAAAGATGATGCTGTGAAACTGCTGCACTCAATATGCCAGCAAATTTGGAAAACTCAGCAGTGGCCACAGGACTGGAAAAGGTCAGTTTTCATTGCAATCCCAAAGAAAGGGAATGCCAAAGAATGCTCAAACTACCGCACAGTTGCACTCATCTCACACGCTAGTAAAGTAATGCTCAGAATTCTCCAAGCCAGGCCTCAACAGTACGTGAACTGTGAACTTTCAGATGTTCAAGCTGGATTTAGAAAAGGCAGAGGAACCAGAGATCAAATTGCCAACATTTGCTGGATCATCGAAAAAGCAAGAGAGTTCCAGAAAAACATCTACTTCTGCTTTATTGACTACGCCAAAGCCTTTGACTGTGTGGATCACAATAAACTTTAGAAAATTCTTAAAGAGATGGGAATACCAGACCACCTGACCTGCCTCCTGACAAAGCTGTATGCAGGTCAGGAAGTAGCAGTTAGAACTAGATATGGAACAACAGACTGGTTCCAAATCAGGAAAGGAGTACGTCAAGGCTGTATATTGTCACCCTGCTTATTTAACTTATATGCAGAGTACATCATGAGAGATGCTGGGCTGGATGAAGCAAAAGTTGGAATCAGGATTGCGGGAGAAATGTCAATAACCTCAGATATGCAGATGATACCACACTTATGGCAGAAAGTGAAGAGGAACTAAAGAGCCTCTTGATGAAAGTGAAACAGAAAAGTGAAAAAGTTGGCTTAAAGCTCAACATTCAGAAAACGAAGATCATGGCATCTGGTCCCATCACTTCATGGAAAATAGATGGGGAAACAATGGAAACAGTGACAGACTTTATTTTTTGGGTGTTCCAAAATCACTGCAGATGGTGACTGCAGCCATGAAATTAAAAGATTCTTGCTCCTTAGAAGAAAAGTTATGACCAACCTAGACAGCATATTAAAAGCAGAGATATTACGTTGCCAACAAAATCCGTCTAGTCAAAGCTATGGTTTATCCAGTAGTCATGTATGGATGTGAGAGTTGGACCATAAAGAAAGCTGAGCGGTGAAGAATTGATGCTTTTGAACTGTGGTGTTGGAGAAGACTCTTGAGAGTCCCTTGGACGTCAAGGAGATCCAACCAGTCCATCCTAAAGGAAATCAGTTCTGAATGTTCATTGGAAGGACTGATGCTGAAGCTGAAGCTCCAATTCTTTGGCCACCTGATGTGAAGAACTGACTCATTTGAAAAGATCCTGATGCTGCGAAAGATTGAAGGCAGGAGGAGAAGGGAACGACAGAGGATGAGATGGTTTGATGGCATCACCGACTCAATGGACATGAGTCTGAGTAAACTCCGGGAGCTGGTGATGGAAGGGAGGCCTGGTGTGCTGCAGTCCATGGGGTCACAAAGAGTCGGACACAACTGAGCTACTGAACTGAAGAGTAGGAAATGACTTTCTTTTCTGTTTTTTGTTTTTTTTTTAAGTTTTCTTGGAGTATAGTTGGTTTACAATGTTGTTAATTTCTACTGTACAGCAAAGTGAATCAGGTATGTGTATGTAATACATATATCCCCTCTTTTTTGGATTTCCTTCCCATTTAGGTCAGCACAGGGCATTGAGCAGAGTTCCCTGTGCTGTGTAGTGGGTTTTCATTGGTTATCTATTTTATAATATTTTGTTTTCAAGAGAAGAGGAGGAAAAGAAGTTTTCTCTTCCCTTTCCTGAGAATTCCTGTTCCTGTGGAATTACTTTTCTTTTGGGATTTCTGCTTCTCACAAATTTTTCATCCTTTTATTCTTTTTATAGGTTGCCAAAGTCTCTAAAAGCTCTACTGTTATTTTTTTGTTGTTAATAACTCTTTCCTGCTCTACTAGCCTCACTCTAGGCTTCATTGTTCGGACAAACTTAGTAATCATGTTTCATGAATACTAGGCACTGTGAGTAGAACTAAGAATCTTGACTTTGGAACCAGAAAGCTCTGTGACCTTGGACATTTTCTCTAAGTCTCTACTCCTTATTTGTTAAATGAGACTAATAATAGTTACTATCACACAGGGTTGACGGGAGGATTAAATGAGAGAATGCACGGGAACCCAGGCCCCGGGCCTGGTACATAAGCACTTGGTATTAGCTATTAATAGCAAGAGTAATGTTAATAGTTAGATTCTCTCTCTCTCTCACTGGCAGGAATTCCCATTGATTTGGGAGTGCAGTAAGACGGGGAAAACTACCAAATTTTAAATTAATATAAGTAAATGAAGACCAAAAAGGTCACTTAGATTTATCAGAATTGGAATGGAATGTAGAAGTCATCTAATTGGAAACTGCTAACTAACTCTTAATAAACATCCATGTGGAAGAAGTAATATTTATAGAAGTGTTTGGAAGAACAAGTTGTCTACCTGGTCTTAGTTTTATCCTTGATTTAAGTTGGGCCAACTGAAAGCTGCATACTTGGGCCATGTTAGCTCAGCCCCGCCAGAATTACTTTCACTGAGATGAACTTGAGATGGGCGTCCTGCCCTTTGCTTTATGGACTGATGCTCTCCAAAATAGCTTTATGTAACTTGCTACTATATTTCTTCTAAGAGTTTACATTGTGGAAGACTTAAGCTACAGCTTCACTTAATGTCTCTGTTAAGTGAATTGGAGAAATTTTCTTTCAGAATCTGGTGCCAGGAAAAGCTTTGCCTGTCCCAGGGAACTGGCATGACTTTGCTTGTGGACAATTGGGTGTAACTGATCATGTTTCTCTTTTTGCTTTGGCTGCCAGGAAGCAGAGAAACAAATTTGTGGCTTGACTTTAGTAACTATCGGGCCCTGTATCCCAATTTTTTCCAGTGGTAACTTTATCCTTTTATTTTCCCTGCTTTCAAGCTAATGGTTTATAACTCTGTATTATTTAGATATTTGCTGGATTGGGCATTCAAATTCATTTTATGTGTTACATTTTAGAGACACAAACGTTGAGGCTCAAACAGGCAATAAGAACTTGCTTATTAATACACAGAACTAAGTAGGGCACAGGATAGACTGTAAACTGTATCTTTTATTTCTCAGGTCCAGGGCTCTTACAACTCCTGTGCATTCTGGAAGAGTATCAACTCCCGACTTAAATTCTAAAGAACTCATAATGTCTCGATACTAGGCAAAGCCTCCCTTCTCTCTTGGGATGGGACTGAGCAGCATCTGCCAGTGAGGTGTGGCACTGCCTCCTGAATCCCTGTTTCCTGGCTGGGTCACTGACCTCTCTGGTCTCCTGTGTTATGGGGCAGTCAGGCCTCCCCTGTGGTCTTGGGAATGCAGTATGTCCGGACTTAGTGGGTTTTAGCTGGAATGAGAGTCCCTGCTCAGGATGAAATCAGCCTCTAGTGTCTGGAGTTCCCATGGCTGTTTCTTGCCATGAAAGAAAGGCTTGATATCCAGGTGGCAGATGGGTGCCTGATGCTGTTTACTCGCTAAGTCGTGTCTGACTCTTTGCCACATCATGGGCTGTCGCCCGCCAGGCTCCTCTGTTTTCATAGGATTTCCCGGGCAAGAATACTGGAGTGGGTTGCCATTTCCTTCTCTAGGGGATCTTCCCAACCCAGGGATAGAACTCATGTCTCCTGCTTGGCAGGTAGATTATTTACCACTGAGCCACTGGGGAAGCCAAATATGTGCCACTGACTGAGTCCACTGGGTGTGAACAGGGGTTGAGATCAGTTGGGCAGAAGAAAGTGGCTTTATTTTAGCTGATGTGAAATTTTGTTATAGGAAATATTGACCTGCCTAATGATGAATTTTCCCATGGTGTTCTGGGTGGGAATACCTGGGGCAAGAGAACATATCCTGCCTGAGTCAGGAAAATTTTGATTCCTTTTTTGAGATAGAGAAAAGGAACCTCTGGCCTGGGGCTGAAATTCAACCTTGGTTTTATTTTATTTCCCTGGGTAATCATCATTCAACAGATGATAAGACCTTTGGGAGAAAAAGATAAGTTATAATATGGCCCCTAAGAGCAAATCCTCAAATAGGAGTGATTAAGGCGTCTCTGTCAATAACCAGAGTACAAGGTAGAAGGAGTTTAAAGTCCTTACAGCGATACAGAAAGAAGGGTAGGCGTTTTGGAGATAGGATTGGGAAGAGCGAAGAGGATTTCAGCATGCAGAAAGAAACATGCCAGGGGAAACAGTGTGTGCAAAGGCACGGAGGTACGAGCTTGAGAGGTAATGTATGAGGAATGCCAGGAGGCATGTGTGATGCGGGGAGAAATTGCTTAGGTTGCCATTGCTGTCGAGTAGCTCCACAGAAGTGGACTGTGACATACATTCACAGCAGAACTCTGGACGATGAAGACCTGTGAACAGGTCTGGCTGACATAGATAATTATTGTTTTTTAGTTGCTCAGTCGTGTCTCTTTGCAACCCCATGGACTGCCACACTCCAGGCTTCCCTGTCCTTCACAATCTCCCTGAGTTTGCTCAAACTCCTGTCCATTGAGTCAGGATGCCTTCCAACCATCTCATCCTCTGTCACCCCCTTCTCTTCTTGCCCTCAGTCTTTCCCAGCATCAGGGTCTTTTCCAGCGAGTCAGCTCTTCGCATCAGGTGGCAAAGGATTGGAGCTTCAGCATCACTTCTCCCAATGAATTTGATCTCCTTGCTGTCCAAGGGACTCTCAAGAGTCTTCTCCAGTACCACACTTTGAAAGCAGTTCTTCAGCGCTCAGCCTTCTTCATGGTCCAGCTCTCAGCATCCATACGTGACTACTGGAAAAACCACACGTAGGTAATCGGCATCCTCAAAAGTGAGACTGTCCCTAGGGATTCTCGACCTTGATTGTCTTAAAAATTCCTGGCCCAGCTAAAGGCCTATAGAATCAGAATTTTCAGGATAGGGAATCTAATAAGAATAAACAAATAATACCCCTGCATATCCCCGTTTCCTAGATTTTTCTTCGCAGCCCACCTCACTCTGTCTGGAAATCAGTAAGGCAGTTGCTCTCCCAGGCAGAAACCAGCTGCTAAACCTCCTTAACCTTTGGCCTCCTTTCCCTTAGTTTCTGTGTTTGCCTCTTCCTATTCTTCTTTTGTTTGTGCGTCCCTGTGTATCATCCATTGTATTTGTTTCCCCTTAATCGTTTTCTTTGACCACTGTCGTCTTTGTTGGGGTGTCCCTACCTAAACTGACCCACCTCCAAAGGGACCATAAGGAAGAAAGGATTCGCTTTCAGTATTTGCTGTGCTAATGGTATAAACGTGTATTTTGTAAATATATATTAGATAGGGCTTTTGGTTAGTTTTGCTTACATGGTTCTTAATTTGTTTTCTTCAGGATTTGAGGGGAAAAGTATTTCCATCCATAACTGCAGCCTGAAAGCCAAATATCCCTTTAGCGTGAAGAGATGATAAGAACTGAAAACTAGCTTTTTCTTGTGCCTAATTTGTTGTCCCCGGAGAAGGCAATGGCACCCCACTCTAGTACTCTTGCCTGGAAAATCCCCTGGACGGAGGAGCCTGGTAGGCTGCAGTCCATGGGGTCACTGAGGGTCGGACACGACTGAGCGACTTCCCTTTCACTTTTCACTTTCATGCATTGGAGAAGGAAATGGCAACCCACTCCAGTGTTCTTGCCTGGAGAATCCCAGGGACGGGGGAGCCCGGTGGGCTGCTGTCTATGGGGTCGCACAGAGAGGGACACGACTGAAGTGACTTAGCAGCAGCAGCAGCAATCTGCTGTCCCACCTTCTGGTTCAGGTTATTCTCTTCCCTCATTTGTTTTCTCAGGTTGCTGCAATTAAAAGTTGACGCACTGGGCCAACCCTGGGAGTCTGAAGATGTTTTGAGAGAACTTGACATCTTTCGCGTTGTCATTAATTGACTTAGTCTCTCTCTCCGGGAGGTATTGTCTTAGAGGGCTCAGGACCGAGGATGAACCTCTTCAGATCACTTTCTATCATGTCTTGGTTGAAGGATCCCCTGGAGGGGGTTGGTTCCCAGATTCAAATCTCAGTTTTGGTACTTTCTATTTAAGCCACTGGTGGCTCAGACAGTAAAGAATCTGCCTGCAGTGCAGAAGACCTGGGTTCGATCCCTGGTTTAGGGAAGATCCCCTGGAGAAGGAAATGGCAGCCCACTGCAGTATTCTTGCTTGAAGGATCCCGTGGACAGAGGGGCCTGGAGTCCTGTGGTCAGTGGGGTCACAGAGTCAGGTACGACCGAGCAGCAAACACTTTGAGTTCACTTTTTGGTACTTGCTAGCAGAGTGACCTTGGACAAGTTGCTTAACTTCTCTTGGGCTTTTTCATCATCTTTCAAATAGGAGTAATCATAATAATACCTGCCTGTCTGGGTTGTTGTGAGGATTGAGATAATACATATCAAGTGCTTCACCCCTCATGGGCCCATGGTAAGAAATTAATAAATTGTGGAGTTCTGGAGGCTTTCTGACAGTTGCTGAAAGGCCTCAGTGACTCTTCCTACCTCCTTTGCTCATTTCCTACCTTCCTTCTCTGAGCTCGTAGTGCCAGCAGGGCTTTGGGCTAGCTATGACAGATGATTAACTGGATGTGGTTCCTAGACGTGATCAGGAATGACACACAATCTAGCGGGAAGATTAGCCCATAAACTAGTAGCTCTGTGGAGGCCTCTTAAAGTATATGAAGAGTCTGCACTGGCAACATGCTTGGCCCCCTAGTGTGCCAGGCTGGAAAGGAGATGAGGCTGTCATTCTTACTAAAATCTGCCATTCCCATAACAGGAAGAATCCAGAAATTTGCTCTAGAATGAATCTGTCTCCCCCACCCTGTTCCTTTTCCATTTCTTCAATAAATGGCCACGCTAGGTGACAGTTTAATTCTTAGAACAAAATGCATCCATCTTTAGGGTGGTGAAGGCTGAGACTTTGGACATACAGGCAGCCTTTGGAAAGTGCCTCTGCCCTTTTTTTCTCCTGAGTTTTAAGTCCAGTTTCCAAATTCCAATCGTGGAAAGGCAGGGAGCCCAGCCACAGATGTCAGAGTCGAGTTTTGGATTTATTTGAATTGGGAGATTAAAGTGAGAAAGCCAAAGGCATGCTGACAGCGGAACAATAGAATGGTATTGGCAGATTTGGGATGGATGGCTTGTAGCTAATTGGGGCCCCAGCTGTGCCCTAGGGGAGCAGCAGTTAAAGAGAAATCAAGGTCACACAGTGCCCTTGTTCCAAAAGACATTCATTTATTCAGTAAATAATATTGGATCTCTGAGTGTGTGAGACACAGGCGACAATCAAATAATCATCTCAGTAACCACAGTGGATGCTGTGGAGCTGGGGGCCTGGCCTTGTGGGGGTTGGAGGAGTCTAAGGTGAGGGTTCCCTTGAGAAGTAATCTGAGGACGGGCCATATCTCTTACTCTGCTTTCCAAGACGTTTTCTTTACAGATCTTCTGAATGGCTGCTTTACATAACAGTTCACATGTAGCCTTGTCTGGGACAGAGGAATGGGCTGGATCCCTGTCTGGGCCCCAGATCATGGGAGGAATGCAGTCATTTTGTTTTAACCAGGATTAGCCTCTCTGAGCATGGCCAAGCACAAAAGAAGGACTGACACTGAAGGTGCCAGGCCCTGGGGACTGCAAGTGGGTCGATCTGGTTTCTTTGAAACGTGGAGCAGAGGCAAGGTCAACGGACCCTTTCCTTCTTGGCCTGAACCAAGTCTGACACTGCGTTTTCTCTGACTCATTCTTACCAAGAGCAGCAGCTCAGACTGCCTTGGGGCGTTAGTGGGGACCATCCTGGAAGAGAAGGTTCCTGGGTGGGAAGTCTGGGGGTTTCTCTAGGGGTCTGGAAGCCACTGCCAGCCTGGGAAGGGTGCCTTGGGAAGTTGCCCTAGGTGGGCAGTGGTGGGAAGGGCCAGGGGAGGCTGAATGGAAAGTATTTCTGCCAGCAGACAGCAGCTGGGTAAAACCATCAGAGGTTTTTATGGTGGGGCCTGTCAGAGATAGGGCTCCACAGTCCTGGGTTTCAACCTGCCCGCCCAAGTGAGTTTACATCAGAAGAGTTTGTGGAATATTAATGGTGTGTGAGTCCTATGTAATGCCCAGAATTCAGTATCTTAAATGTACTGGATAATGGCAAAGTAAGGAGACTATAAAAAATATCAGCTGTATAGAGCAGCACGGAGCCAATGACAGTCACTCACTTTACTCAGTTAATTAACATTTATCAAGAATCTCCAGTGTGCTGGCTACCAGGAGTCCTTGGGAACCCAGGGGGGTGGGCGGGTAGAGACTGAACCTCTGATACAGAAAGTTTCCAGCCTGAGAGTGGAAAAGTACCATTCCAGAGAACAGCTTTTTTTGCATGCTGGATGAAGGGGGCCCCTAGCTCTGCTTAGGCTCTCTTTTTCTTTTGGCCTGTGAGGCACGTGAGATCCTAAGCTCCCCAACCAGGGGCCGATCCTGCATCCCCTGTATTGGCAGCACTGGACTGCCAGGGAAGTCCCTCTTCAGGGTCTTATTCGAGCTGGGTACTAAGGGATGAGTAGGTGTTTACTGCGGAGAAGGCGATGGCACCCCACTCCAGTACTCTTGCCTGGAAAATCCCATGGACCGAGGAGCCTGGTAGGCTGCAGCCCATGGGGTCGCAAAGAGTCAGACACGACTGAGTGACTTCACTTTCACTTTTCACTTTCATGCATTGGAGAAGGAAATGGCAACCCACTCCAGTGTTCTTGCCTGGAGAATCCCAGGGACGGGGGAGCCTGGTGGGCTGCCGTCTATGGGGTCGCACAGAGTCGGACACGACTGAAGCGACTTAGCAGCAGCAGCAGGTATTTACTGGGCAGAGAACATAGGTTAAGGCTTTGCAGGAGGCTGAAATAACTTGAGAAAAGGTAATGAAGGAGCTCAGTCTGATGGGGAAACAGGTTTGCAGCAGTGTGGGAAGCTGACGAGAAGATACAGAGAATTGAGCCCAGGTTTCAGTGCCACCTAACGGGGGTTGAACCTTGTCTTGCAGGCTGCTAGGAAACCACTGGAGGTTTGAAACAGTAGAGCACTGTGATCAGATTGTGCCGTATAAATAGAGTTCTAGAACAGTTGGGTTGGAGAGGTAAGAGCTGAGTCAGGGGGCCTAGTTCAGGAAGTGCAGGGTGAGAGAGGGCCTGGCTCGCAATGCTGCGGCTTGGACTGAGGGCGACAGTGGGAGGGTGGGTTGTCGAGGCAGTCAGCTGTGTAGGGGACAGACGGGGTGTGTGTGAGTGACAGAAGGGAGAGAGAAGAAAGGGTGTTTCCTGCCTGGGCAGCTGGGCCTCCAAGAGGAGGGGACAGAAGAGGGGGACAGGGGATCGGAGCCGGGGGAGGGTGAGAGATGGTGCTGGCTTTGGGAATTTGAAGCGCTTTCCTAGGAGCCAGAAAGGGGTCCCCCTGTAGAGAGGAATCCACGGACTTCCCTGGTGGTCCAGTGGCTAAGACTCCACGCTTCCCCTGCAGGGGGCCTGGGTTCCATCCCTGGTCGGGGAAGTAGATCCCATAACTGAGATCCAGTGCAGCCAAATAAATAAAAATAAATAAATATTAAAGAAAGAAAGGAATCCAGAAAGGTATTTAGAAGACTTGAGTGTGGATGAGAATGCTGGAGGGGGAGGGGAGAGGGCAGGCAGGCAGGCAGGCAGGCATATATGGTGGAAGCTCCTCCAAGGAGGAGGATGGAAGAACTGCCAGGGAGACTGAGGCTCAGAGAGGCAAGAGAAGGCCTGTAAGGGAGAGTTTCAGGGGAAAAAAACAGCCCAGCGAGAGAGTGAATGCAGCACCAGGGCCAAATAAGTGCTAGCATTCAAAAGTATTAGTGTTTGGACTTGGCATGTTGGAGGCTGCCCATATTTTTGTTACTCAAAAGCCTGGTTGTGATAAATGATATTCGTGGAGCGCTGCCAGAAGGCTGTGTAGCTCTCCCATTCCTCCGGAGAGTCGATATCGCTGGATCCAGCCAGACCATCCGAAAGCCACGTTCTTGGGCCGCCCTCATTTGACCCCGTGTAGAATCCCAGTTACTGAATCACCCTTCAGTGTTCCTCATGCTGTCCATTTTCATGGAGGGGCCTCTGAGAAAGACTTGCAAGAGAATTCCGGGGTGGAAAGGGCTAACCCACTGGGCCTCTATCCCCTGGCTTGCTCATTGTCTCCTGCAACCACCCAGAGGAGAAATGTCTCTCAGAGAATCTGTATCCTGAACAACCAAGATGCTTTTATTTCATAGGAAATATAAAACGTCTAACGGCTGGTATTTTCTTTTCCTGCCTTGGTTCCTGGGGAGCTCAAAGCCAAATTTGCAGTGGAAATTCAGTAAATCTTTAGCAATTTAATAGCATGCGTTTGTGTCCTAACTCTCTTTGTGTTCTTTAATTCTTCCAACCCTAATTTCTTAATCTATTTCAATAGTATTGTATGATTTGTGCTTTTGTAAAGCCCCCTTAAATCCTTTTTGGATCTTGATGTTGTATAAGAAAAAGAAGGGAGCCATCAATGAACTTGAGCCAAACGTGCTTGGTAATGAATCTTCAGACAGATCGTATTTGGTTAGAGTTGTAGAAACAACCCAAAGTAATATCTGATCTCTTCCTAGGCAGCTAGCAACAGCTGTTTGTATGTAATGACTAGTAAATTACTTTCAAGTTTCAGGATATTCAAGAGGAAGTGCCTCTTCTCTATGCAGGTGTTCTAACAGATGTAAGCCTCACATGGGGGCCTCCCAGGCAGAGTGCTGAACTAAGGGCCATGTGGTAAATATATTGTTTTGCTAACAGATGTTGCAAAGCACTGTTGAGCCAGTGGACTTTGTGAGGCTGGCATGTTTCTGTGACCTCGCAAAACAGAAGGTTGGTGGGTGGGCAGTTTACTCTGGGGCAGTGTTCAGCTGGCAGAGACATCATTACAACATGAAATCAGGATTTTAAGAGCTGAAGGAATCCTAGAGATCATGTAGGATTATCATCTGACAGATAATCCCGCTGAAATCAAGACTAGACCCTGTATCCAACATAGAGATGAATGGTTGGTTTTGTTTATGAACGAGTGGTTTCCTGAATATCCAAATGGTTTGTTTATTTATTTATTTTTCATCAACTAGATGTATTTAAAGTACCACCTGAGTTCAGAGGTATAAAGTGGTTAACCATGAAGTGATAGCATTGTTTTTCCCACGTGCTTTGCACATCAGCTTGTGGCAGTTTTAATGCAGAGTTTCAATAATGTTTTCAGTAGCAGCCCCCTCCTGGGATCAGTAGAGTCAATGCAGACTGCAGAGGAAACCTTCCATTGCATGAAGTGATGGAGTGGTCTGTTGTTCACAATGACACTGCAGTAATGTCAGATCCCCAGCTAAGCCACCAGAACCTGCTTAAACCACAGTATACCTTTAAGTGGATTAATTTAGGCCTAACCCTCTAACCACCATGAGTCAACCTGGCAGACAGGAGCACCGCTCATTCGGGTCTCGTGAACAGGAAGGGTTCCCGCGTTTTTTTCTCTCTTGCTGGTGAGGATGATCGCAGCTTCTCAAGGTTACAGAGTGCCAGCCACATGCCAGGTGCTCTGCTGAATGCTTCCCTTGCATTATGTCATTTGATGCTTTTGTCTCCTCCACGAGGTAGGCGCTGTTAGCCTCTTTCAGGCAGCTTGCCCAGTGGCGATGCAGCTAGTGAGAAGAACAAAGACAGAATCCAGGTCGACCTCTAATCCTGTCCTCCTCACCAGGAGAAGATACCACCACCCTCTTCTCTCAGGTGGCAGCCCAGGGAAACTGGGCCCCCTGCTCCCTGGTCAGGGTCGAGGATTCTGGTGAGATCAGGAAAACGGGGAAGAGAGAGGGGTATCTCCTGGGACAGAGGTTTTCCGCAGCCATTCTGTCTCTTTGTTTTCTGTCTCCAGTCCCAGAATGGCTCACCTGTCCCCTTTCCACTGCAGCCTGTTTATTGCCTCCAGTTGGGTCTTCTCTCTTTCTTCCTGGAACAAGCTAGTCAGTCAGCAAGCGCCTACCCTCCTGTTCTTAAAGGCAGCATGAAATCCTCCTTAGGATTCCTAAGAGTTCCTACAATACATGCGTCTGTGCTCAGTTGTGTCCGACTTTGAAGTCCCATGGACTGTAGCTCACTAGCTCTGTCCATGGGATTCTCCAGGCAAGAAGACTGGAGTGGGTTGCCATTTCCTCCTTTAGGGCCTACAATAAGTACAAGATGGAAAAGCTGGAAAATGGTTAAGCTGTAACCTCAACAGATACAGATATATATATATATGTATGCATTTATATATAGATAGACAGCTTCCGTTGGTGGCTCAGTTGATAGAGTCTGCCAGCAATGTGGGAGATGTGGGTTCAGTCCCTGGGTTGGGAAGATGCCCTGGAGAAGGAGCGACTAAGCGACTTCACTTTCTTTCTTTCTTTACTATATGCCAGGTGCATATGTTAAGTACTTTATAGGTTTTAGCTTAGTTAATTCTCATAAGAGCCTTATGAGGTCATTATTAGTGTTCCTAGATTTTGATGAAGAGAGCAAGGCCCAGAGAGTTAAGTTATTCAAGGTCACACAGCTAATAAATTATTGAACTGAGATTTGAAATCCTCGGAGTCTGGTTCCAAAAGCCCTTTTTAAAAATAGAATTGTAATTAATTACATATTGCACAATATGATATTAATTTCAGGTATACAACATGGTGATTTAATATTTTCATACATTATGAAATGACCGCCACAGTAAGACCTGTCACTGTACAAAGTTATTACCGTATTGCTGACTGAATTCTGTGTGTACATTTCATCCTGATGACTCATTTTACTGCTGGAAGTTTGTGTCTCACCTGTTTTATTTGTACCCCCACACCTCTCCTCTTTGGCAGCCTCCAGTTTGTTCTCTGTATCTGTGACTCTGTTTCTGTTTTATTATGTTGGTTCATTTGCTTTGTTTTTAGACATATACGTAAAATCATATGGTGTTTGTTTTTCTCTGACTTATTCTACCTTGCACAATACCCTCCAAGTGCAACCATGTAGCTGCAAATGGCAGGATTTCATTCATTTCTATGACTGAGTAATATTTCATTGTGTGTGTATATGAATAAATAAATATATATATTATATATCACATCTTTATTCATCCATCAGTGAACACACTTGCTTCAGTATCTTGGCTATTGTAAATGGTGTTGCAGTGGACATAGGGGTACATAGATCTTTTTGAATTAGGTGTTTTGGTTTTTTGTTTTTTTTTTTTAGTTAAATATCCAAAATCCATCTGTTCACCCACTGCCTCGTATTGCCTTTATGAAGGACATGAAAGTGATGAGATGGTCAAATCTGCTTTTTAAATACACACTGGCTGAAATGCAGAAGGTGGGTTTAGGGGGGAAGGAGACTCAGCTGTCTGCCAGGGCTGTGTGCATCAGCGATGCTGTGTTCCTGACAGTGCTTTAGGGCCTTTGTGAGCATGGCCACGAGGGAAATCGCCCCTTAGGGGAAGGAACACTGCTGCGGTTCCTCCGGTGTGCTCACCACCTTGAGAGGAGAATTCTAGGTTTAGAGAAATGTCATCCCAATGATCCCAATGGTACCATCTACCTTGCTTGAAGACAAGCTAGACAATCCTAATGAAGCGGCAGGAAAACCATGTCTGTCTCTGAACTCTCTGGCCTCCTTTTTCTTTTTCTTCTTTTTTTGAAGCAGCAGCATCTTTTTTTTTTTTTAATTCATTGACCACTAAAAATAGTAATAGCTACAATTCTGGTGTTTTGTATGTCAGTGCTGTGCATGTACTTATACCTCTCGTTTGATCCTTCTCACCCTGAGTATGTCGGTTTTGTTAGAACTGGGGAAGCTGGGGGTAAGGGGAGTTGAAGAACTTGCCACAGTCCCTCAGCTACAGTGGAGCAGAACCAGTCTCTCTTTTTAGTTTACCATTTTCACAATTTTATTTTTATTTTATTAAATTTATTTTTTTGGCCAGCCTGTGGGATCTTAGTTCCCTGACTAGGGATCGAACCCACACCCACTTCATTGGAAGCGTGGAGTCTTAACCACTGGACCACCAGGGAAGTCCCCTATCACCAGTTTCTGATTGCAGGGCCCACTTCTTTTCCAGGCCGTCTTTGCCTGCCTTCCTCCAGAACAACACCCCACGATGAAGCGACAGCACTGACGCATGCCTCGCGGTGGTCCTGTCCTGTGGCTGGTAGGGGGGTCACTTCCCCCAGCGAGTTCCGTCCTCCCCGTTTCTGAGGCTCTGTGAGATCGGATGCAACCTTGTTCACTGTCACTTACCCAGTCCCTTCATGACTTACCTGAGGGCTCGGTACCTCCTTCCCCTCCCTCCTGGGGACACGCAGAAGTTTCTGTTTTGAATTCCACCTGCAGTCGTGGCTTCTGGTAGAAAAGCCCAGTCCATGAGGTGGGATGTCTAGGTTCGCTGTGCGCTCCCTCTGAGTTTGGGTCTCAGCGTGGCGTATTTGAGGTCTTTGTTTTTAATCATAATAGTTCACATCTTTTCTTTCCACGCCGACCAGCAGGGGCCAGCTGGAGGTGGTAGCAAATCTCCCTTTAATTTCTACTGTGATGGATTATTACTTTGCTTAAAATGGTGTTTAATTTGTACACGTGCCCTGAGGCTTTTAAATATTGAGCTCATTTGATTATTGTTGGAAATCAATTTAAACTCCACAACGTGTTCAGCAAGGTGGACTCAGGATGCCCCATGGAGCCTGTGGCCCCATTAGCAGGTACCAGAGTCCAGAGATTAAAATGCAGTGAGTTCTGCAGCCCTTTAGCCTTAATTTCTTCCTAAAAAAAAA
>NW_011495033.1:13764988-13765094 GCF_000754665.1 Bison bison bison | reverse complement strand
GTTTTCTGTCTTTTTTTTTTTTTTTTTAACCACTGGAGCCACCTGGGAAGCCCCTCTTACCCCTGCCCCTCCCATATTCTTCAAGTATTTCTGTGATGCTCAGTTT
>NW_011495033.1:13763456-13764888 GCF_000754665.1 Bison bison bison | reverse complement strand
TTCATCTTCCTTCCTAACAACTGACTTCTTTTTACTTCCTTTTAAAAAATGGACTGCTTTTTAAGGAAGCAGCTTTCAATATTTGGCCTTAAGAGGGGAGGAGACAGTAATTGGTGATTATTTTTTGGTCTCCAGCTCTTCACTTTTTCTGGCTCAGCCCATTCTTTCCTTTCTTCTCAGGTTCAAGGACCCCCTCTTGATCCTCCTTCACGTTACTTTCCACTTTCCCCCTCTTATTCCTTCTTGTTTGCCCTGCAGCAGTTGAACAAGATTCATATTTCAGCAAGCCACTTTGTCTTTCTTTCCATCTTGGGGAAGGAGTCACCTTTTGTGGGTTCCTGTCAATTCCTAGGAATGAGTGGAGACTTTGCAAGGAGCAGAGCAACTGTAGAGCAAAGTCCAAGGCTGTTCGGGGCTTTTCTAGCACCAGGCAGCCTGCGATGTTGCTTGCATGGTCCGTTTTTCTCTTCTTAAGTTCTGAGCTGGATGACTGTGTTTGTATGTGACACATGCGTGTTTAAAGCAGACTATGAATGCCAGTTTCTCCAAAGGTTTGCGTAAGTTTTGAGATTCACATTTGAAGCTGAGCACAACCAGAAATCCCTGCCTGTGAACTTTTTTTGGGGGGTTTCCTACAGAAGAGAAGTGAGAAAAGAAATAATTCTACTCTGGGGAAATGCATAATTCAGCTGTCTGCGTGTGTAGGGAAACAGACTCTGGGGCTGCTCTGTAAACCCAGACTGGCAGCCAGGGCTCACTGTTCCCTCGCCTTCCCGCAAGTTTGGATCAAAGGCGGACAGGCCAGCTGGTGTTCCTCCTGCTCTCCACTGGGCAGCGGAGGCCCTGGTCTTCAGGAGCTCCTGGCCTGGGGCAGGCCTCCCGCCTGCTTCCCCTGCCCTGGCTTTCCTGTTCCTGACCCCTACCCCCTGACTTTTCACCACTTCCTTTCCTGGAAATGCTGCCATTCCTGAGAATGACACAGGAGTGTTGCAAAGTTTTAGGATCTTTCAGGGAACACCAAGCAGGGTCCTTGGCTCTTTCTACCACCTGCAACACTTCAACACCCAACAGCCTTGGTCTACTGTGGGCTTTGGTTTGGACACTCAACCTTAGCGTTTGCAGAGTAAGCTTGGGGTGAGATGCGGGGGCTCTGATCCAAGGGGTCGTGTTGTCTCCTATTATGGCCAGGCCTCACACTGAGGCAAAGCTGAGCAGGTGAATTCTGACCCCCATCCATGCACGTGTGCTGAGTCGCTTCAGTTGTGTCTGACTCTTTGCAACCCCATGGACTATAGGCCGCCAGGCTCCTCTGTCCATGGGGTTCTCCAGGCAAGAATACCGGAGTGGGTTGCTGTGCCCTTCTCCAAGGGGATCTTCCTGACTCTGGGATCAAACCCTCATCTCATATGCCTTCTGTGTTGGCAGGCAGGTT
>NW_011495033.1:13762656-13763356 GCF_000754665.1 Bison bison bison | reverse complement strand
TTTTTTTTTTTTTTTTTAACCACTGGAGCCACCTGGGAAGCCCCTCTTACCCCTGCCCCTCCCATATTCTTCAAGTATTTCTGTGATGCTCAGTTTAATTTGATGACTCTTTTTAAAAAAAAAAAAAAATTTATTTGGCTGTGCCGGGTCTTAGTTGCAGCACATGGGTTCTTTTTAGTTGCGGCATGTAGGATCTAGTTCCCTGACCAGGGATCGAACCCAGGCCCCTTGCATTGGGAGCGTGAGGTCTCAGCCACTGGCCTGCCAGGGAAGTCCCCAATTAGTCCTCTTTAAAATTAGCGGTGGGAGACTCGAGCAGCCAAGACACTGTGCCTGGGCCCCTCTAGGTCCGAACCCCTTCAGCAGTTGGACATTTCAGGTGACCAGTTGGTCACTCTGGATATGGAGCTTACTTGGCTCAGCTCTCAAGGGACATGCAGGGTGAGAGATGGTGACCACTGCTGTCCTTGAGCCTAGTGCTGGCCAGGGGTGTTAGCCACTCAGGAGGCTATAGAGTGCCCTAGAGGCCTGTGTTGTAGCCACGCGTTCCGGGAAACAAACTCACTCAGAAGGACAATGCAGATAGTGGAGTGCAGTTTATTACACCGGCGGGCCCAAGGCAGAGTCTCCTCTTAGCCAAGGACCCCAACCAGCATTTGTGAAAATCTTTTATACCCCATGTGTACATGTCTGAACCCAC
>NW_011495033.1:13729730-13762354 GCF_000754665.1 Bison bison bison | reverse complement strand
TAAACACAGAGTTCAGAGTCCATTGGAAAGGTGGCCGAGCATGATCAGCATGAACAGGCCTAAGATGGAGTCCAGGCCCTATGAATTCCTTCTTCACCTGCAGTGATGCTGCAGTGGGAAGGATGCCAGGGAGGAGGGCGGCTCTCCTTCTGAAGCTTTGGTTCCAGTGGAGCTCTAGAGGGAAAAGACTGATTGGCGGGCTTTGTCCGAACATCCAGATGGATCCCAGGCATAATGCAGCAAGGAATATCCGAGTTTGTTTGTCTTCCTCCCCCGTCTCTCTAAATAATTTTATCTTCAAAGCATGACGCAGGCGTTAATTAACACTCTGGCTCTCCTGGGAGGTAGGCAAGTGGGAACACCACCCCCGTTAGTGAAGAGTGAAGCCCAGGGAATAGGTAGATCCAGAAGCCTCAGGTATGTGAGCCACAGAGAAGCAGAGTGGGTCTCAGAGCTTGGGGTTTTGCCCTCAGACCTTTAACTCGACATACCCCGGGAGCCACCCCTCTTTCTCTGTGACCTTGCTCCCCATGGGAATCACAAAGCTGAGGCTTTGGTAGGAGAAATGCTTGGTACTGTGGGGTGAGTAATGGAAAGTTTAAGTGTTGGAAGAGAAATTCTGGTCAGATTCACTGTTATTGTGAATTTGAGATGCAGGAGTCTGATTCTGCCATTAGTTGTCTTCATTTTACTTACTTAAAAACAAATGCGCTGAGCATCTCCTTCTGGGCAAGGTATTACAAAGAGAAGCAAAGCGAAGTGAAGTCGCTCAGTCATGCCCGACTCTTTGTGACCCTGTGGACTGTAGCCTACCAGGCTCCTCAATCAATGGAATTCTCCAAGCAAGAATACTGGAGTGGGTTGCCATTTCCTTCTCCAGGGGATCTTCCCAACCCAGATTGAACCTGGGTCTCCTGCATTACAGGCAGATGCTTTCCCATCTGAGCCACCAGGGAAGCCCTTATATTACAACAAGAATCATTTCTCAAAAGGACTGCCTGGCCATGAGGGATCCTCTTGGTCGGGAGCTTGATCCTTTATATCCTGTGTTTCCTTTATACGCAAAAGAGACTTGGGGTTTGTTGCCTCTTCAGATGGTGATTTCAACTGCTGGAGGACTTCTAGTATTTGGAGATGAATACAAATCCGTTGTGATTGTTGACTGCAGGAAAGTCATTTATCTTGGTTGGATCGGGAAAACAGGACCCCAGGGGTCCTCTCCTGGGGCTGTAGGTGGCATATCTTTAAGCCTGGCCTTTTCTAGAGCTGTGAGTTTTCCCTCGTAGCTCAGCAGCAAAGAATTTGCCCACAATGCAGGAGATGCAGGTTTGATCCCTGGGTCGGGAAGATCCCCTGGAGAAAGGAAATGACAACCCACTCCAGTGTTCTTGCCTGGGAAATCCCATGGACAGAGGATCCCCGCAGGCTACAGTCCATGGGGTTGCAAAAGAGTCGGACACAATGTAGGGACTAAAGGACCACCATGTCTAGAGGTTCCTGGGGGTGGTGATCGTGCCAGTTTGCTGGTCGTTGGCAGGGATTAACTCCTGAGAGCCCTGAGGTGACACTGAATCTCCAGCTCTAGAACTGCAGCAACAGTGGGATCTCCACTGGTTTCTTTCTTACTCATTGGGCATCTTGGCACAGTGTAAGAACACAGAAGGGGGATCAGTTTATGCTGTAAATGTTGCCCTCTCTCGGGTGGCAGTTGGACTCTACTGGCTTTGCAGGAAGCCCAGCTCCATCTAGCTAATGATATTCGCTTATCTTGGCCCTGCAGGCTGCTGAGAACCAGCCCGAGACCTCTGCTTGAGGGTCCTTCCTCTGAAGACATCACCAGTGTGTGGAGCCTGCCGCACACCCACCCCCCGCCAAACCACGGCCTTTACCTGCGTCTTCCGGTGTTTCCCGTGCGACCCGTCCTGTGGGAGTGCCTCGTGGGCCACCCCAGAGTTCACCCCCGGCTCAGCAGCGCCAATGGTGAAGATGACCAGATCCAAGACTTTCCAGGCTTATCTGCCTTCTTGCCACCGCACCTACAGCTGCATTCACTGCAGAGCCCACTTGGCCAATCATGATGAACTTATTTCCAAGGTACATGTTCGCTGCAGGCCCTCCTTGCCGACCTCGGGGGAGGGCGCTTCTGGGTTTGCAGACGTGGACAAGCTCTCCCAAAGGGCCCGGGACGTTTGTATTCCTTCTTTTGTCCAGGGAGGGCGGATCTGCATGGCTGTCTCACTCAAAACTAAGAAAGAACTCGGAGTTGGGGGGATACAGTACTAGTTTAATCTGTAACTTTGGAAAGTGGGTGTCATTGCTGTTGACATCCCCAGGTCGTGGGGAGAGGGGCCAAGGAGTGATTGAAGCCTTTCACCCAGGTGGCCTGGCCTGGGTTGGCAGATGAACTCAATGTAAGGGGCTGCCTGCTTGGAAAGGACTTCTAAGAAAGGTGGTAGGTAGGAGAGAGAAAGGTAGGGGCAGTTAATGGCTGAGAGAGGGAATATTGCCTTTTAAGCTCCCCAGGATGGTTACCAGATGATTTAGTTACTAAAGTGGGTGACCTTTGGGTGAATCACAAGTGGCTTGGTGAAGAGCTGACCCACTGGTTTGTGGTCCCTGTAGGGCTTCTACATGAGGTAACATGGTATGACATTTGGTCACAATCAGAAGAAAGATGGGAACTCCGTTTTCCCTGAGGAGCCTTGGCAACTGCTCCCTAAAGCTGGGGTGGGGGATTATTATTCATAACAAACAGCCGAGTCTCCCAGTGGTGGTCCAGTCCCCAGCTCCTGCAAGCAGCATTCTTAAGGGTGCTCCCTCCCTCCTGGCTCTATGTTCCCAAGGGAGGAGAAACAGCTTTGCTAGGCTGCATAAAAAGGAAGAGGAGCTCAGGGGGACTTGTCTCTTTGTAGGTGGCCCGTGGGAGCTGTATCTGTGTATGAGGCAGGGACTCCAAAGCCAGTGCTCTGTGGGAACCTCGAGAGGTGGGGTGCACAGGGAGGTGTGAGGAGGGTTCAAGAGGAAGGGGACATACGTGTCCCTCATGCTCCTACATGTTGATGTGTGGCAAAAACCGTCACAATTTTGTAAAGTAATTATCCTCTAATTAAAAAAAAAAAGCATTCTTTGGGAATGGCTACCCACTCCGGTGTTCTTGCCTGAAAAATTCCATGAACAGAGGAGCCTGGTGGGCTGCAGTCCACAGGGTTGCAGAGTCAGACACCACTTTCACTTTGACACTTTTAGAATATAGACTTCATATCGTTGAAGTAAAAAAAGAGAAAAACTTTTATGCTAACTCAGACTAAGTAAAAAGAAAAAAAAAAAAACAGTGTTCTTGATCTGTTTCCAAGAAGTACTAGAAAAGATGGCGCCCCTCTCCCGTCTCTGGCTCGGTAGCCACCGCCAGAGGGAGGGAGGTCCGGCAGGCTCTTAGCTGTGCCGTCCAGCTGGCCGGCCTGACAGGAAGCGGAGGAGCCGCTCCAACAGCCGCGTCTGGTGGCAGCGATCCTCAGGTCAAGACTGCGGCTGGAACTGCTCCTCCGAGGCCCCTCCCAGGCTCTGGGGTCACCCCAGAGCTGGAACCTCGGAGGCCAGGCCCCGGGCCCACCTGCCCTCCTCTAGGTCTCTGCTGCTCACGCTCCTCGGTGCCCCTCATGTTCCAGCCAGCCTACAGCTTCCTCCCCTGTCAACCGGCTCATCTCCTCCCAGATTCCTCTTGGATCTTCTGGGAACCCCCTGAGTCTGGAGGTTTGGATGCAGGGAGGCTGTGTCAGTGAGAGGAGAGAGAGGTAGTCAGTCCTCTTTGCTTTGGAAGGGGGCCTGCAAGCTTGGAGGGGAAAAAACATGTGAGTTGTCCTGTCCCTGGAAGTCTCCAGAGAAAGCGGAAGCCAAGATGTCTTTTTAACTTCAGGGAGAGGTGCTGTGTGTCCTAAGAAATGGAGGTAACCGTAAACCATGTAGGTACCTTCAGAGTACAAAGGACTGCTGCCTAACACTGTATAATACTATCTCACTCATCCCTCCTAAGACGCCTTTGAGGTAGGGGATGCCAGTCATATATGAATGGAGAAGTTGAGACGCATACAAGTTGTCCAAGAACTCAAGTTTTGAGCTCTCAAACAAGAGAGGGCAATGACTTTGAGCATGTTCTGAAAGAATTTCTGGAAGAAATTTGAGCTAGGCCTTGTAAGGTGAGCAGAAGGGAGTCTGTGGGGGTGGTAATGGCCTTCAGAGTTGATGTCTTACCTCTTTGGCCTGGTGCACATGGCCTTAGATGATCTGGCAGAGCTTAGCTTTAGAGTTAGGGTCCCTGGCTTAATGTTCTAGTTCAATTCAGTCACTCAGTTGTGTCTGACTCTTTGCAACACCATGGACTGCAGCACACTAGGCTTCCCTGTCCATCACCAACTCCCAGAGTTTACTTAAACTCATGTCCATAGAGTCAGTGATGCCATCCAACCATCTCATCCTTTGTCGTCCCCTTCACCTCCTGCTTTCAGTCTTTCCCAGCATCAGGGTCTTTTCCAGTGAGTCAGTTCTTCCCATCAGGTGGCCAAAGTATTGGAGTTTCAGCTTCAGCATCAGTCCTTTGAATGAATATTCAGGACTGATTTCCTTTAGGATGGACTGGTTGGATCTTGCAGTCCAAGGGACTCTCAAGAGTCTTCTCGAACAGCACAGTTCAAAAGCATCAATTCTTTGGTGCTCAGCTTTCTGTATAGTCTAACTCTCACATCCATACGTGACTACTGGAAAAACCACAGCTTTGACTAGACGGACTTTTGACGGCAAAGTAATGTCTCTGCTTTTTAATATGCTGTCTAGGTTGGTCATAGCTTTTCTTCCAAGGAGCAAGTGTCTTTTAATTTCATGGCTGCAGTCACCATCTGCAGTGATTTTGGAGCCCCCCAAAAATAAAGTCTGTCAGTTTCCGTTGTCTCCCCATCTATTTGCCATGAAGTGATGGGACCAGATGCCATGATCTTAGCTTTCTGAATGCTGAGTTTTAAGCCAAAGGGGCATCGTTGATTCCTGTCTTACTACTGCCCCCCTTTCCCCCTCCCCCTGCACTCAGTCCCCATATTTAATCCACAGGTAAGTCCTGTTAGCTCTGTCCTCAAAAAATATATTTCAAATCTGGCCAGTTTTCACCATCTTCCCTTGTCTGGACTCCAGCAATGAGCTCTTTAACTGGTCTCCTTACTTTGACTCATGCATCTTACAGCACATTTCCAAGAGTCACAAGGATCTTTTCAAAGTGTAAATCAGGTGTTGCACGTCCTCTGCTTAAAATCCTGAAGTTAGAAAAGTTCAACCTTCAAAGCCTTACTTGCACATACCTGCAGTCTCACTAACTTTTTTTGTGGCCTTAGATGATCTGGCAGAGCCTAGCTTTAGACGTAGAGTTCCTTGCGTAATGTTCTAACCTCTTGGCATATCCAGCAGCATTTCCCTGGATATGCAGATGGGGGTATTTCAGGCCTCTGTGCCTCAGCCAGGAGCATCCATTTTTCTTTTTTTGGCCATGCTGCACACTATTATGGGATCTTAGTTCCCTGACCAGGGGTTGAACCCATAACCCCTGCATTTCTGAAGCATAGAGTCTTAACCACTGGACTATCATTTTTCTTTACCTCCTTCCCTCTCTCCCAGGAGCTCTTACACGTCCGTTTCCTCCTGAAGCCGTATCCTACGAGCTTTGTATCTCTGGGTCAGAACCTGGCCCACGTCAAGAGCTCAATAAATGATCAAATAAACAGATGGATGGCTCTTGTTGAGCCTTGGGAGAAAACAAGTGATGAGCAAAAAAAGACTTGATGTCCTCCTTCCTGCCCTGTTTTGGGGCAGAAAGCCTCCTTCACAAGTCCGGGCCAAAGTCAGCACAGGCTTCAGTTTCATTGGTTACAACCGATGCACAGATGGGGCGCATTGGAGCTTGATGATTTAAAGAGCTGGGTTAAATTCCTGACTGCGGGGAGAGCGAGGGAACTGTGGCTGGCATCACACAAAGATTCCTTTATTTCATTCCACAGCCACCCCCGGTGTTAAATAATCTATAGATTTCTTATGCAAGTCCGCTTAATGGAAAGATCATTGCCCCAGCCCCCTCCCTGGAAAATAGGCCTTTCTTTTCATTTTGTTTCACTCTTCCATTTAAGAAAGTTCAGGGAGAGAATGTTTCTCCTGTTCTCCCCTCTTGACATAATCTCCTATGCAGTTTCAGAATCCACCCAGTGGGAGTTAGGAGCTGGGAAGCAACTAACTGGAGCAGCAGTGTAATTAAATGATACTTTGTCCTTGTAATAGAGCCTTTCATCTGGAAGCTTGAGGTTCCATTGTTTGGGTTTTTGTTTTGTTTTAAGTGAGTCTGCCTTCATTATGGAGAAGGCGACATAAAGGTACAGAGAACTAAGGCTCCGGGGCTAGCAGAGAGCTGGGAACGGAATCGGGACTTCAGGCTTCCTTCTTATCAACATAGCTAAGCCTCCATGGAGATGTGTAGTTGTCAGGTTTTAAACAGTTAGGGTCCGTATTGATACGGTGGTGGAAAGACTCTGCACTAGGCTTTCTGTCTTCCCAGCTCTCTCTAGATTCCTAGAGGGCTCATTGCCTGGAATCAGCTGTCCAACCTCTGAGTCTCAATTTCTCACCCATAAAATGAGTAATATTTGCTGTGTCTATGGCAAGTAGTTAGTGCTTGTTGCAAACTTACTACATGCCATGGCCCTAACAGCCCTAGGAGGTAGCCCTACCTTATTTGAGTATCGAGGGAGCAGGTTTACCTCATAGGGTTGTTACGAGACTGGATGAGATCATGGATGTGTGGGTGGTTTGCAAATCACAAAGCTCTATGCAAATATAAAGTTGTCCCTTGGCTTCTCTTGTCCTTGATGTCCAAAAAAAAAAAAACCAAAAAGGCAAGGAGATGGGTGGACAGGATTGTTCCTGCCTGACACTAAGCAAATTGACTTTATACCAAGATAGTTTCGCTTTAGAACGTGGAGCACAAGAGTTGGATTTGCAAGGCTAAGAAGAGGACAGCAAAGCTGTGTATGTTGGCAGAAAGGTAACAGCATTTGCTCTGTAGGATGCTGGGGATGAGGGGGGTGCCGGGAGGGGGTGCTGCTTTTTGAATCGATGACAGAGCTATCTAGGGAATGTGCTGAGGCCTCCTACAATTGCTTTCTTAGGGGGTGTTGTGGTCTAAATGCTGAAGTGTTTGCACTCATAGGTATTTTGAGTTGGCACGAGGAATTGCTCATGCTGTTGTTTCTCACTTAATGGTGCAAGTCACAGTATAAGAATACACTTTGGTTATAAAATAATAATAGTTTCCATCAGAGCAGTTGCCCCCAGCGAAAACAATCTAATGCTCACTTCAGTGGATACTGTCTATTCTGGCAACCTGGATCTTCACAAAGCCTTTCCTGAAAAACTGTCTTTTGTCCTTCCCTCACCTCTTTCCTGCTAGCCCTTGGATGGCCTGGCAAGGAGGCCACTTAAGAACGGTGAATTGGACTAATCTCCCGTGAACCCACTTTGGGCATGTTGGCTTCATTCCAGGACACAGGTTGCTCTAAGCGCCCTGGGTCCTTAGAGGGAAGGTGTCGGAGGCTGGTAACTCCGTGACCAGCCCAGTCTCCACCTCACCCACTCCACTGCTCTGCATGTGAGCAGCTGGGCCTCCTTGTGTGAGGCTGCAGCCTAATTAGGAGGCAGGTTCTTTTTGTTCCCTGTGGGGTTCCTTTGGGCTCACAGTGGTGGCCTTTGGGTTTTTCCTTCCTGCCTAGACACTAAACGCAACATCACTGTGAGAAAAGTGGCAGGGAGGAAGATGCTCTGAAGTCTTGTATTGACCTGGTGGCAGCTGAGAGGCCCGCTCACCCACCGCGGCTTCTCAGCTCTAGCGTTCTACACCCGTGACTCCACAAAAGTCTTGTACCACCAACACAATGACGACTTAGAGATTGTGGACGAAAGCGGGGTACCGTCCAGTCCTATCAACTCTACCTGTCAAGGACATGTCTCTCTTCATTCCCACTACCCGCCAGCTTGTCTTCAACATGTAATAAAATGAACTCTCCAAAATGTTAATGCAGTTATTTTTGTCCTGAAAACCTCATGTGAAAAATAAATACAGGAACAGAATTTCTAAAAAAAAAAAAAAACAAACTACACATTTCTTTTTCTCTAAGTACCCTGGAAAATGCTATAATGAGCATTGGATTGCATTAGTTGTATTAACGAGTGCTATGTCACATTAAATGGCATAATTCCTAAAGAACACATGCAATAAGACATGGGTCTTGAAGATAATTCTGTGAGCTTACCCAATTTGCAAAATACGTCAAATTGTAATTTTATTAGTTGAGCGGTTTTGGTATCTAGTGATGACAGTCATTTTTTACAAAAAAAAAAAATTAGTAAAATTTATTTTTCATTCTAGCAGGAGGGGAAAAAGGCAGATTGCATATAAACATGTAAATGTCTATCTCATTAAAAGTGTCCTTTTTTGTTCCTAAAATCTTGGAGACCCAGGACCAGAGTGATTGATGGGTTTTAAGAAACAAAAGGTTGAGAACAATCGCCATTTCGGGACCCACGCCAAATAGCAGGTGCCTTTGCTTGTTTTGCAATGTTTGCAAAACACCGTCATATGTTTGTCAGTTTCCTAAAGAGCGTTTCTGAGGCCCAGTAAAGGCAGAAGTGATAAGTTATGGAAGTGTTCCAGCATACACCAATACCCCAGTTGAAAGACACAATCAATTTTGCTTTTGCAAAGAGAATCACATATGCAACCTAAAGCTTCTTTTGCTCAACTGTTTGATCTTTGAAAGCGCTAATCTCCTGCTAATGAAGTGTTAGTACTTGGTGGGGGGGTGGGGGGGGCGAGAGGTGTGGGGTGGGGGTGGAGTTGCAGATGAGCTGTTGACCACCCAGGAAGGGGTGACAGGTGAACCATGTCTATACAGCAAATCTCCAAACAAAGGAATGTGGTTATAGTGTTTCTCGATGAAAAGAGATTGTAAAATATAATCTCTTACTGTATCTTCTCCCCATGAGGCAGAGATTGAATCAATTCAGGGTAAGATAAATAATAAGTTAGGCTGGTATAATTTGTATAGCATAATTGTTCAGAGTTGGGACCACCTTCACTGGATATCAGAGGCTTCTGGTACACATGGGTGATGGCGGTGGGGGCTGTGCCTGTAAGTTGGTCATCTGTTTCATTGGCTGTGTTCTGTTATTGCATGAATACGAAATATGTATTGTGGGGTGGTGACGCATGGTACTAGTTATGGGGTGTGTATGTGTGTGTGCGTGTGTGCATGCGCATGTGTGCACATGTCCAACTCTTTGTGACCTCATGGACTAGAGCCTGCAGGCTCCTCTGTCCATGGAATTTTCAAAGCAAGAATACTGGAATGGGTTGCCATTTCCTACTCCAGGGAGTCTTCCCAATCCAAGGAGTGAACCTGCATTGGCAGGTAGATAAGTCATTCACTCCCCCCCAACTTTTTTTCCCTTAGAACAATTTTAATGAATTATATAGAGAGAGAGGGCTTCCCTGGTGGCTCATAGCTCAGTTAGTAAAGAATCCTCCTATAATGCAGGAGACCCTGGTTCAATTCCTGGGTCTGGAAGATCCTTAGAGTCGTTACTGAATTTGTCACAATATTGCTTCTGTTTTACATTTTATTTTTTTGGCCACAAGGCACATGGGATCTTGGCTCCCCAACCAGGGATTGAACCTATGTCCCCTGCATTGGAAGGCAAATTCTTAACCACTGGATCACCAGAGAAGTCCCCAAACTCCTTATCATAGGTTCCAACTTGAATCTACTAGTTTATATGCAAATACTATGCCATTTTTATATAAGGGACTTCAGCGTCCTTGAATTTTGATCTGTGAGGTGGATTTTTTTGATCTGTGAGGTGGACCAATCCCCTTCAGATACAGTAGAATAACTGTGTTTCACCTTATGTTTATCTTAGGTGCTGTCTCTCTCTCTCATCTTTTGGCTGTGCCTCAAAGCTTATGGTACATTAGCTCCCTGACCAGGGATTGAACCTGGGCACCAGCAGTGAAAGTGCCACGTCGTAACCACTGGACCACCAGGGAATCCCACACCTTATGTTTATCTTAAAGCATTTATCATAGTGTAATGATTCATATCTCCCAGTAGCCTATGAACTACTCATGGAGATGATTGTGATGTCATCTTTGCGTCTCTAGCCCCTGGCACAGCTCTTACATACTGGCCAATTTCCAGTGAATATCTGTGCAAATAACTTGTTAGTTCTCTCAGAGAAAGACAGAATAAGGGGCTCTACATCTGGGGTCTCTGGACTGACTTCAAAGGGTCCCTGAAATTGTATGTTTAATTCTGCATATGTGTATATTTTTCTAGGGAAGGTTCCGTTGCTTTCATTAGGTTCTCAAAGGATCCTTGGTCAAAAAACCCCTTGAGGTCTATAAGTTCTGGGAAGACTTGGTAGGAGTGACACTGAAACGTCCCATGAAGCAAGAACTTAGATGTGTGGAAGTTGATGGGGAGGGACTCGTAAAAGGAGCGTCATGAACAAAGAAGTGAAGGCCCTGCATGTGGGGGAGGAGCCATCCTTTTGGGTAACATAGTGAGGAACTGTGTGAATACGGATTGAAGCCATGTTGTTGGGAGAAGTTGGGAGTTTATTCTGCTGGCAGTTGGGTGCCACTGAAGGCTTTTGAGCAAGTAACGCCCTGACCAGAGCCTGGCTTTCAGGTGGCAGATATCACGGTGTCGTAGCTCAACTGCTGAAGAGGAAACCAGACATGGGAAAACGCATGCACACGCAGTGGTCTGCAGGCGGTTCGTGCATGTGGCGATCATCCGGTGCAGACTGTTGACCACTGCTTGCGAAAGAGCTGTAAGCATTCTAGGGCTTAGAAAAATTCGCCCTATCATTTATAGCCACGAACAAGAGGAATTGAGTTCAGGAAGTCACCCTCTTTGGATGGAAGGCAGACCTGTCCTACACTCTGTGAAAATTAATGATCTGGGCATAAGCAGAATTGCTCACCAATTTATTATGAAAGGAGCTGCTGGAGATCAAGTCGAGTGAATCATCTGTGTTGTTTGCTGCAGACTGCAGGCAGCTGGAGCACAAATCTGCTCAAGTGCCGTCCTTTCTATGTGGTTGCTTTAAATACCAAAAGGAAATGTTGACTTGAGCTATGAGGCGTGCCCTGAAAATTAACTCTGTGGTTTGCAGATGCCTGTAAGGTTCCAATCCTAAGATTGGTTTGTGCATTTGTGTATTGGCCTTCAGGAAGGACACCCGTGATACAAGCTTTGTTCCTCGTGAAAATCCAAACTCTTTTCATCAGGGCACTCTTCCCTGGGAAGCAGGCGGTGGATGCAGAACCCCATCCCCATGTTTTTTGTTGGAGCACCCACTCTCCCGAGGTCTCTGGAATGGTAAAGCTACACCATTGTTTCTTTGGTTGTTTGTATTTGGGGACCTGACTGGAATCCACCATCATATGCTGATTGTTCACTTCAGTAATATTTTTTGTGTTTCAGATGACATGCCAGGCCTAGGCTGGGTGCTAGGGATAGGGAGAAGAAGCCTACAAAGATCACAACATTCAGGGAGCCTGTGATCTCTGGGGTGCATGGAAATGTAAGGCTCACTGGGAGGGCACAAGAATGTTACAGATGAGGTTGTATTGGTGACCTAAAAAAACACAGGATGGAAAATCTGCGTTGTTGCTATTAACTATTATTTATTGAAGATCTATCATGTGCTTGGGACTCCTTACTTTACAACAGTCCTTCAAGGTGGGAATTAAGTGACTTGCCTAAGGCGATGGCGTAGTCCAAAATGGGATACAGGTCTAGATGGGTCTATGCCCTCTTGACCTAGGTTTGACCTAGGTAGCTCCCTTGGCACTGACTGTTTTCTGGGTCTTGCTAATATTGGTGGTCAATCCTGTTCCTCTTCCCCTCCTGTCATTTTTCTTGCCTGGAGAATCCTTCTTTTTCTCTAATGTCTGCTCATTCTTGAATACCAGCTTAAGTATTTTCTAGGATGTCCTCCTGGACTATAGGATCCTCTCCCTCCACTGAACATCAGTAGTACTCACTGCCTGGTTGTTCATTCAGCAATTACTCATGACTGTCTTGTAATAATATGGTTTATATTTTTGTGGTTACCTGTACTTTTATGTGTAATCCTCTGGTTTCCTAATAAGATTCTAAATGACTTGGAGTCATAGACTCTCTGAGTATTAGAGGCTTTGAACTGGGGTGTTTCTAGTTCTACTCATCAGGTTAGGAAACCAAGGCCCAGAGAAACTGAGTGCCTCTTGGCTCTGCACTTTGCCACCTCCTCCCCGCCACACACACCACCTACCACCTTCCACATAACGGGCGCTCGAAAATGCTAGAGGCAGCCCTGGAAGAGAGCGCTGGCAGGGGGAGAAGGACAGGATCAGGCTGTATGATCTCAGGCAAGACTGTTCTCTCAGGCTCTCCTTTTCCTTCATCCATCCAAACGAGGCATTAGATCAGAAGTTTCCTTCCACCTTCCCCATCCTCTGATTCTGTTAATAAGATAGCAGCGGCAGATGATGCGAGGCAACATAACTCAGTGGTTAACAGTGTAATATTTGAGTGAGGCTGCTGCTGCTCCTGCTAAGTCGCTTCAGTCATGTGCGACTCTGTGTGACCCCATGACGGCAGCCCATCAGGCTCCCCCGTCCCTGGGATTCTCCAGGCAAGAACACTGGAGTGGGTTGCCATTTCCTTCTCCAATGCAGGAAAGTGAAAAGTGAAAGTGAAGTCGCTCTGTCGTGTCTGACTTAGCGACCCCGTGGACTGCAGCCTACCAGGCTCCTCCGTCCATGGGATTTTCCAAGCAAGAGTACTGGAGTGGGGTCCCATTGCCTTCTCTGTTGAGTCAGGCTACCCAGGTCCAAACCTGGCCTCCTCACCTAAATAGTTTTGTAGCTAAGCAACTCCTGCGTGTTTCGGTGCTTTCATTGGGAAAAATGGGAATCATGTTCATCTTAGATGTCTCTAAGATTGATTTGTGGACTTTAAGTGAGGTGATCAGTATAAAGTACTTCTCATGGTGCCTGACCTATCAGAAATGCTCGGTAAATGTTGTTATCTGCACATCACTAAGCAAAGTGAAAGCGTTAATTGCTCAGTGGTGTCCCACTCTTTGCCACCCTGTGGACTCTAGCCTGCCAGGCTCTTCTGTCCATGGGATTTCCCAGGCAAGAATCCTGGGGTGGGTTGCCATTTCCTCCTGCAGGGGAAAACTCTGAGACCCAGAGATAGAACCCAGGTCTCCAGCATTGCAGGCAGATTCTTTACCCCCTGAGGCACCAGGGAAGCCCTAAGCAAAAACCAAACAGAAAGTGGCACTCACAGAGATGCAGGTCCTGTCACAGTGCTGGGCTGACAGCCGCAGCAGCAGCTTCCATCCTGCCCTTGGTGGGGTTTACCTGCAGGTAGCTGGGAGTCCTCTCTAGAGTTTAAACAGAAAAACCAGCCCCCTGCCTCCTTCCCCTCCAGTCTGTGCGGTGGTGTGATTTTGCCTGTGAACCACACATCAGGCAGTTTCAGAGACCTCGAACTACCACGGTAACAGCAGCAGCCCAGGCAGCTGGGAGAGAATTCGGGGCCTCCGTGTGTGAGCAGCAGCTCAGAACTGCTCATCAGTTTGGTTCACCTTGTGATGCTTCACGGTGGGGGTAGGGCGAGATGCTGTTTTTCTTATCTTTCAAAAACAAAACCAAGAAAAGCATCTCTGGTACCTTTTTTTTCCAAAGCACTCAGCCAGCTCCCGAGGGGAGGATTTGACCTGGTGACCCAGAGTATTATCTCTGGGGTTAGGGCTGTCTTGCCAAGGAGAACCTCAGCTCCGGATTCCCTCCCCTCCCTGCCTATTGCTGGTGGCTGGACAGTGACTCAGGAGGAGGAGGTGGGGAGGAAGAGAGGAGGAGACAGCTCCACCAGCTGCTGCAAAAACAACATCTCATCGGTGCATCACCTCCCTCCACTCCAGACCACAGTGATGACAGGGGACAGCGCAGGTGGCCCTGACTCTCCCCTACCCCTCACGCCTAACACCTTTGGGTTTTTGAAGGGACAGTTTACAGTTGTCAAAAGGGAAATCATCTACCTTTGGAGGGCCCAGGAAATTCCTTTTCTTCCCTGTTAGGACTGGTTCCACCAAGAGCCTTCACTGTAACTTCAGCTCTTACAGATGAATGACGTGCTCAGAGAAGCATATGCCCCGGCTGGGGAAATGGCAAGCCAACTCCAGGATTCTTGCCTGGAGAATCCCATGGACAGAGGAGCCTGACGGGCTGTGGTCCATAGGGTCGCAAAGAGTCGGACACGGCCGAGCACACACAGAAAAACAAAAGGTCTCGGTGTGAAACCTCCTGTCCTAAGCCCTGCCGGTTTGGAGTTCAGTGAGCTCCTCTGACCTGTTAGATATTGGAGAGACAGTGGCATGTAGACGTATGCCTTGCCCTCACCCAGCTGGCACCCAGAATCCTTTGGTTCCTAACAAGCCCACCATCTGAAGAAGCAGCCGGTAGCAGGACAAGTGGGGATCTCTGTCCTGAGGGTTGTCCAGAGCAGCTGAGCAGCCAACATTTCCATATCACCTTCTGTCCCGTTTGCCTGGTTTTCAGGAGATGCCAAATGTGTCCAGCTCGCCTTCCAATTGCCCCCGCTCCCCCACTGCAGTGTGGACCCGAGCTGTAAAACTGCTGCCTGGGCTCTCACGGGCAGTATGAGGTGGCCGGTGAACCAGACCTGGCGTTATCATGTGTCGTGGGAGGAATGTCTGCTCTCAGGATCAGGCCTCTCTCTCGCCCTGGGGTGGTGGCTGCCTTGCTCGCTTCACCCACAGCTGGTGCCTCCCCTGTACGTGTCAGACGTGCCACTTGGCAGGCGGGGCTCTGAGGAGTCCTTTGAGGTCTATCCCAGACAGATTCACCCAGGAAACCCAAGGGGAGAGGAAGTGAGAAAAACCAGACTTCCCGGAGCTCCTCTAAGCTCCAAGTCTCCGTATATCTTGGTCCTCCCCTTTGCAGGAGAAAGAAAAACAAAGTATATCTGTGGGGAAGGCGAGAGGTCCTCCCAGTCTCTCTCCTTCTCTATAAAAACACCAGGCCAGGCTGCCCTGGGCACTGTGGGGGCAGGTGCTGGGTAAGTAAGGAAGGAAAGCTGATAAGATAAGGTCTGACAAATCTAGGTCACCAGGCTGCTGCCAGACACCTGTGTGACTAGTCACCTTGAAACTGACGGGAGGGAGGGTGGACCTTTGTTCAGGGTTAGGGGCCCGGACTAGCTGGACTCCACAAGCCTTTGTTTGTCTGTTTATTTAATAAACATTGCTTGAGCACCATTAAACCAAGCCAGGTCATGTGCTTGGGTGCCCCGAGCCCCTGTGTGTGTCTCTGATAGGGAAAATCTCCTCCTGGATCCCAGGCCTGGAACCAGAGCTAAAAAAAGCAATGACATCATGCAAAAGCCAGTCTGGTCCACTGACTTCCAGAGTAGGGGCAGCCAGTCTCTTGGTAGCAGGGCGGGCCTGTTTGGAGTCTTCATTCCCTGTTCCTTCAGCTAGATCAGGGGTCAGCAAAACTTTTCCTGTAAGGGCCAGATAATACATATTTAAGGCTTTGCGGGCCATATGGTCTCAGCTCTACGTGTGCGCAAGCCAAGTCGCTTCAGTCGTGGCCGACTCTTTGTGACACTGTGGACTGTAACCCACCAGGTTCCTCTGTTGATGGGATTCTCCAGGCAAGAATACTGGAGTGGTTTGCCATTTCCTTCTCCAGGGGATCTTCCCAACCCAGGTATTGAACCCGTGTCTCTTATGTCTCCTGCATTGGCAGGCAGCTTCTTTACCACTAGCGCCACCTGGGAAGCCCCTCAACTCTGCAGTCTTAGAAAATACATAAACGAGTCAGCCTGTGTTCCGGTAGCACTTTATTTACAAGACAGGTGAGGGGCCCCATTTGGCCCTAGAGGATTGTTTGCTGACCCCTGAGTTGATGATTGGAATGACTGTTATGAGATCGGTGTTGGAAAAATGGGTCACTGTGATTTCAGGAGGTGTTCCAGATCAACAGGGGGCTCCGTTTGGTAGGGATAGTACAGGAGTTGATGGACGCTGTTCAGTGGCGTGGTCTGATTGGTGCCAGAGAATTCCTCTGCACGGGCCAAACTGCAGCCTCAGCCATGTAGTGCGCTGGTTACACGGTGCCCGAGCCAGACAGTGCCCGTAGTTTCAGTCTCATCACTTCCATGGGAGAACAGTGTGGGGCCCTGTGGGTGGCGAGTCATTGGCACCACCTTACGAGCCCTGAATGAAGAGTCGGGCGCCTCCGCCCTAGGGCCTGGCTTTGCCACTGAATGTTGAATGTGGCCTTGGATAAGGCACATGACCTCTCTGACCATTCAGCGTGTCCTGAGTACTACTGTATGAGGCACTGGGGATGCAGAATTGGACACGATAAAATTCTTGCCCTGAAGCAGCTCATGATCTAGTGGGCAAAAAGAAACAAGTTAACTATTACAGGATGTAGTGAAACACAGGCTTTGAATAGGTGATTATTTAGGCTGCTTATAGGGGCAGAGAGCAAGATGAGTGTTTACTAAGTGAACAAGGAAGGGGAGTCCATTTCCAGCGGAGGCATAGAGACTTTGCAGAGGAGATCCAGCCTATAGGACCTCAGGTAAGAGGCGGAGAGGGCAGGTAGAGGGAAGCAGGAAGTCAGCATGGGTGGATCACATGGGCCCAGAAGGCCAGGGAAGTTGAGATGCAATTCTGCATGCTGCATGCTCTGGGAGCCATGGATAGTTTCTAAGCAAGGGAGTAATAGCCTTTGGTTCCACTCAGCTTCCCTCTAACTGCTCTAAACTGTATGCCTATGAGCTTTGTGTGAAGAGGAATGTTGATATTGTATTAAGTTAATAAGTGCTGATAATTAAGCCAGTGGCTGTAATTAATAACCAGGCTCAGACCATTCTTGGCGATGCTGTCAGCTAAACGGCATCCAGATAAATCACTGGCCAACACCCAGCACCCGTGACTCTGAGATGAAGGCCTCTCAAAGAACTCTGGGACCTGGGTTATCTGGTTCGCTGGGTGAGATGCTTCCTCTCATGTGAACTCTAGCTTCTTGAGCTCACTCACTGAGTCATCATAAGCAGGCAGTTGCAGCCTGCATGTATGGATTTTTTCCTATTACTTTCAAGGGAGAACCGAGTTGCAGAAATCAGATGACTTTGGTGTATGTAGTTTTGAGGTTTAGGCCAGGGAAAAGTGAAGGAGGAGATTAAGTGGCTTCTACAACCTTCATGTCTTTGGCCTGAGAGTAATTGAAACTGGCTTTGGAAAGTGGAGATGCTTGGGCAGTGATTCCCAAGTCAGAGAGTACATCAGAATAACCTGGGATAAAATGGCTGGTCTCCAGGTCCCCGAGATTCCTATTCTGTAGGTCTGAATGTCACTGGGAAGCCTCTACTAGGGGAAGGAAACAAGTCTCCTAGGACACCAGGTTTAAGGAGGTACTCTATTTGGGCTAAAGAGTCGGAGACGACTGAGCGACTAACACTTTCACTCGATTATAGGTTATTGTAAGATATTGAGTATCTATACTCAATATATATTACTGTGCTAAGTCTTGTTATTTGGTGGTGATGGTTTAGTCACTAAGTCGTGTCCGACTCTTGCAACCCCATGGACTGTAGCCCACCAGGCTTCTCTGTCCATGGGATTTTCCAGGCAAGAATACTAGAGTGGATTGCCATTTCCTTCTCCAGGGGATCTTCCCGACCCAGGAATCTAACCGGAGTCTCCTGCATTGCAGGCAGATTCTTTACCAACTGAGCTATGAATGAGGAAAGCCCTCATTATAGGTTATTATAAGATATTGAGTGTAGTTCTCTGTGCTGTATAGGAAGTCCTTATTGTTTACCTATTTTATATGTATGTTATACATACATAACAGATCGTATGTATCTGTTAATCCCAAATTCCTAGCTTATCTCTCCCTGCTCCCTCACCACCACCCACTGTACCCTCTAGTAACCTTACGTTTGTTTTCTGTGTCTGTGAGTCTATTTCTGTTTTGTAAATAGTTTATTTGCATCATGTTTTTAGATTCCACATATAAGTGATTAGCATGGTATTTGTCTTTCTCTGACCTGCCTCAGTTAGCGTAGTGCCCTTCATTATATTTTAACGATTGAGTGGTCTTCCGTTGAACCACGTCTTCTTCATTCATTTGGCACAGACACTTACGTTGCTTCCATGTCTTGGCTCAAATTGTAAATATGGGCTTCCCAGGTGGCGCTAGTGATAAAGAATCTGCTGCCAATGTAGGAGTCATAAGAGCCTTGGGTTCAATCTCTGGGTTTGGAAAGATCCCCTGCAGGAGGGAGGGCATGGCAACCCACTCCAGTACTCAAATTGTAAATATGGGCTTCCCAGGTCACGCTAGTGATAAAGAATTTGCCTGCCAGTGTAGGAGTCATAAGAGCTTTGGGTTCAATCTCTGGGTTTGGGAAGATCCCCTGCAGGAGGGAGGGCATGGCAACCCACTCCAGTATTCTTGCCTAGAAATCCCATGGATAGAGGAGCCTGGCGGACTACAGTCCATAGCATTGAAAAGAATCAGACACGGTTGAAGCGACTTAGCACGCACGTGAACATTGGGTTGCGTGTATTTTTTCGAATTAGAATTTTCTCCAGATATATACCCAGGACTGGGATTGTTGGATCATATGGCAAATCTTTTTTTTAGTTTTTAAAGGAGCCTCCGTACTGTTTTCCACAGTGGCTCCACCAGCTTACATTCCCATCAACAGTGCAGGAGGGTTCCCTTTTCTCCTCTTGTTTCCATTTTCAGGTGAAGTAGGTGAGGCTTGGGAGAACTGAGTTGACTAAAGGGGACTCAGCTAGGAAATGGAAGTGGTAGAACCAGAGTTAGAATTCAGGTGGGGTGCATACCCCACCCCTGCCCCCTGCCCCCTTTCATTCCGCAGCCCACTCCCCTAAGAGCTCTACCTTGAGGCCTGTTTCTTGCTCTGAATTAGCAGAGGAACTGAGAGCTCAGCCTCCTCTCTCGGTCCTTCCCTGGCTGGCTGCCTGGCTCTGAAATCTCCAGGTAACTTCCTGTTCCTGGGGTTTAGCCCTTGGACAAAACCCAACACCCCATGTTTCCTTGGGGTGTTTTTTCATTTGTTTCTGGGGTTCCCAGTACACACACAGTTGTGGCAAACTGGGGAAGGGGCAGAGGAAGGGCACCAGTGATCCTCAGACGGGCATAAGAAGAGTTCTTCTTTCTTAAGCTGTTTACCGATTAACTCCCTTTGCTCCTGAAACCAGAAAGAAGAGGAACTCAAGAGTCAGCAGGGCTCAGAAGCCCTAATTAATTTGTGGTCCAACTGGGTCAGGGGGAGTGACCCTGGGCAGTGGCCTTTTTTTTTTTCTTTTCAAGGACATGTCTGCTCAGGCTCACTGGGTTGGGTTCCCAGCCCTGCTGTCTCCCCACCCCCCAGCCCAGGGGAGTTAGATCTCCGGTGGAGCTCACCTCTGCCTATTCCATCCCTTCCTCCTCAGCCCTCTGGCTGGGCGCCTCCCGGTGTTAAGTTGCCCCAAATACCCAGTCTCTTATTTCACATTCTCAGGCAAAGATCCCGCAGCCAAGGTGCCCTTTCAGCTTAGCTTTCCCATCGGCTGCTCGCTGACAGATAAGCTCCTAAGAGGAGGGCGGGGTGGGGGTGGAGAGGCTGGTAAAACCAGCAGGCAGACCCCGTTGTGCCCTTTGTCATGGGGCACACTGGGCCCCGCAGCGCCACTGCAGGGTTTGATGGGGTGAGCCCTGGGTGGGGGCCCCTGGCCTTAGTTGGCAAAGGGAACTTGACTTGGCTGAGGCACAGTCATACATACACTTAGGTTTTACCTTCGGCTGGAAATCAGAGGCAGAAAGCCTATAAGCGTCCAGAGACAGGGAAACTCTGTTCTATGTGTGCACAGGCTGGGAGAAGCCTGGCCTGTTTGAACCTTCTCTGCCACAGCTGTGCCAGACTCCCCATCCAGGCCTCACAGAAACGTCTCGTCCCTCGGGCTGGCGGGAACTGAGACTCAAGTGCTGCTGCGGGTCGAGGGGGGAAGAAGCCAGTGGACAGAATGTTCCTGCGCCTGGGCGGACCAGCCAGCCACGGCACAGGCCGGGTCCCTGGGAGGCGAGCTGAAACCTTGCTCCTTTCTGTAGCCAGGCCATATCTTGAGTCACGGTCGAGTCCCTGCCAGAGGAACTGGTGTTAGTTCAGCTTTCTGAAGTGATAGATGGACTGAAAAATGAGAGTGACCGGGAGGTCTGCCCTGTTAGCTTCGCCGGTCTCATTGCTCTGGGAAGTGGACGTGGACGCTGGACTGAAACTACCACCTCTTTTGTCTTCGCTTCCCCCTTCATTAGCAGCCAAATCAAATACCTGGAACCTGGTTGTAGGGATTGCTATGGTATGTGGAATTAGTCCATCCTTCGAACAGTCCCAGGGAATTTTCCCAAGAAGGGAGAATACAGGCCAACCATGGCCTCCTTGGAGGTAGGTGTCAGTGTGAGAGAACCCAAGAACTGGGCCTCTGTATATAAGTTGGTGTCCAAAATATATTTAAAATGATATCCCAAGTATCCAGAGACAGGTTTAAAAATGTGTTCAGAAAGGTAGCAATTTAATGTTTCTCTTGGAATAAGTCTGGCCTGTGCATTCTCCCAGGAGCCTTTGCCTAGGGAATATGATTAAAAATAGATCTGAGTAGAACTTCCTGCTTGGCAGATGGCTGATAGCAAATGCTAGGGCTTGCAGCTGACCTTTCCTTTCTGAAATCTGCTCTGTGTTTCCATGATGCTAATTGAGTCCCTCACTAGACCTAATCAAAGAGCTGGTTGCAGAAAAACAGGGCTTGCTGTCCTGGGTAGGCTCTGTTCATGGAGCAACTTGAAAGCGCTGGAATTTGCATGGGAACACCCACTCGGTGATCCAACTGGCTGGTCCTTGTTTAAAAACTAACAAGTTCTGCTTTCAAAGTTGCTGTCCAGTGCTGTTAAGGATCCCACACCCTCTCTCCGCCCCCATCAACAGGAAAGATCAGTGGGTAGGGGAGTGATGTGCATACAATAGACAAGGCTCACCCACACTGCCACACAAAGGAGCTGCCCCCAGAGAGGGGGCCGCTTTTGAGTTTAACTTCCGGTGTGGCTCTGTCCTCATCAGTTTATCTTTTTAAAAATTATTTATTTATGGCTGCACTCGGTCTTCGTCGCTGTGCACGGGCTTCTCATTGGGGTGGCTTCTCATTGGGGTGGCTCATGAGTTGGCATGAGTTGGCAGATTCTTTACCACTGGACCACGAGGGAAGGTCCCCATCAGCTGTCTTATAAAACAGGGATAATCCTGAGACAATGCCCTGAGGTGGTATCAAACTAGGGGAGATATAAGATATTGTTGTTTTTCTTATTATGTAGTGAGCATTTGGGGTGTGCTGCTCACTGAGTTATTATCCTTCCCTGGGAAAGAGGTGTGCATATAGGCAGGTTGTAACCCAGCTGTTTCAAGTCCTCTTCATCATCTTCACCTTGGAGGAAAGCCCTCTACTGGAGTTTAAGCATCTTCGGGGCAGACTATTTATACCCTCTGGGGCTACGCAAGGTCTAGGACATTCAATATTTGTTGATTTAAAGTTATGGAGGTACAGCATTCTTTCTTTCTTTCTTTATGGCTCTGCTGGGTCTTCATTGCTGCACAGGCTTTTCTTGAGTTGTGGCAAGCTGAGCCTAATCTCTGCTTATAGTGCACAGGTTTCTCATTTGCGGTGGCTTCCCTCGTGGCTCAGAGGTTAAAGTGTCTGCCTGCAATACAGGAGACCCGGGTTCGATACCTGGGTCGGGAAGATCCCCTGGAGAAGGAAATGGCAACCCACTCCAGGATTCTTGCCTGGAGAATCCCATGGACAGAGAAGCCTGGTGGGTTACAGTCCATGGGGTCACAAAGAGTCGGACACGACTGAGCGACTTCACTCTCTTGCTGCAGAGCATGGCTATAGGGCACGTGAGCTTCAGTATTTGCAGCATGTGGGCTCAGTAGTTGTGATTCCTTCTCTGGAGCACAGGCTCAGTAGCTGTGGCACGTGGCCTTTGCTGCTCTGCGGCGTGTGGGGTCTTCCTGGACCAGGGATCGAACCTATATCTCCTGCATTGGCGGGCCAATTCTTCTTTTCTTTTCATTTTTGCAGGCAGCTTCTTTCCACTGAGCCACCAGGGAAGCTCTCAGCCATGTCTATAATATTGAATAGTTAGCTCTCACCCCACCCCATGTCTCCTATTTTTAAAGTATCATAGACTGTGTTACTGTGGGAAAATCTCTTTGCCCAGGAGATGATTTTCCAGTGCCTGATATTTCAGTGTGCCTTAGGTTTTTCTATTGGCCAGGGAAGAAGGTTGAGCACCAGAATATGTGGCAGGGATTTAAGTCTCTAAGTCTTGAGGATGAGTCTTATCGAGGAATTAGATAAGATAGACCAGCTGATGAGCAAAAAAGACCTTTTATCCAGATAAACAGGAAGTTGAAAAAACACCAGAAAAGAGGTCTGACTCAGAAATGTTCGTTCACTGTGCAAGGCGTCTACTCTCTGGAGAATATGGACTCATGCAATATTCACCCTCGTAAGAAACCTCAGTCAACCCTCTCATTTCACAGATGATGCAACTCCCAGTGCAGAGGGGCAGGGCTCTGCGTGAGGAAGGCATGGAGCTGGAGGCAGATGATGAAGCCTTGCCTGGCCGGGGCTGGGAGCGGGCCGGCTGGTTGTTCTGACCCGCTCGTATTCTGTCTCTAGACGGAATACTGAGAATCTCCAGTGCCCAGCTTTTGCACTTTGGCAAGCACGTAATGCAGAGATCTTTCTAATATTTGTATCTTTGAGTCTTTTTCATAAGAGCTCACTGGCTGTGATTTCTTCAAACCCTTTTAAATAACATTGTCTCTTCCTTCATAACTATTTCATATATCTCTGCTCCTGACTAAGCCCAGTCCCTGGGGGTGCATGAATTCGGAGGTTAAATGTGAATAGATGCTAATACACTCACGGGAGGAAAGTCTGGTGATGGACCTGTGGCCTGGCAGGGAAAACCATTACTCAGTCTGCTTTAGTTTGTGTGAACAGCCTGAAGCCTGACTGGTGAAGCAAGTCCTTGTGCTTTGATTAGCACTTCCAGGACAGGAAAGGGGTGTTCAGGAACCCCGAAGATGAAATGAAAAAATCAGGTTAAGGAGACAGTGAGAGACTCTGTGAGAGTAAAACCATGCCGCGTGCAGGAAATTCGAAGGATGCTACCACTTTTCAAGGGCCTGGCTTATGCCAGTCACTTTACTCTCTGCAAGGTGGGTACCATTACCCCACTTGACAGGTGAGGAACTTGAGACCAGAAAGGGGAGCATCTTCAAGAACACACAATAGAGAAAATGCCAGAAAGGGAATTTGAATCTAGTTCATCTGCTAAACTGGGAGAAGCTTAGCCTGTGGAAGGAAACCGCGATGTAAAGCTATAACCAGAAGTATTTTTTGGCACCAAAGGATGTAAAGATGAAGGATTATCAGAGTGGCTGGCAGCAGAATGGGGTTCCTCGGGAGGCAGGGTGTTCACTATCCCTGAAAGTATTTAGGCAGAAGTTTGGTGGAAATAGGGCTTCCCAGGTGGCACAGTGGTCAAGAATCTGCCAGTCAATGCAAGGAGACAAGAAGAGACACAGGAGACAGGAAGATCCCCTCGAGTAGGAAATGGCAACGCACTCCAGTATCCTTACTGGGAAATCCCATGGACAGAGGAGCCTGGCGGGCTGCAGTCCATGGGGTCGCAAAGAGTCAGACACAACTGAGCGCACGTTAGTCTTTAGTGGAGATGTGGACAAGAGCCATACAGCAGGTGAGTGGTTGACCCCGGGGCTCCTCAAAGCCCAGTGGTCTCTGAAATTGAAACTGGATAAAGTCATACATATATTTTGTTTTGTTTGGAGATCCTCCATGGCTGTGGAGGCCTCTTGCCACTATACCTAACCTGCAGTCCACTTCATGAGATTCCTACGGACTGTAGTTACTTCTCTTTTTGAAAGCTCCCCGAAGCATTCTTTCAGCCACTCTGCTCATTCTGCATCATGAAGTCCAGGAGCCCAAAAAAAGGGGAGTGGATTTTTAAGGGCTTCTTTGCTTTTCTTTTTCCATGGGTTGTGAAATGAGAATCATTCATTCAGTTGTTACCTGGGAGGGCTGGTTTCGGGCTAGGTTGCAGAGAGCATTCTCTTGGTGGCCCTCCATCAGCCCTAAGCATTGTTAAGTTTACAAATTAAATTTTATCCATTCTCCCAAGAGTGACCAAGCCCTGGTGAAGTGATTCATCCTAACATAACTCACAGGAAGCTAATTGGTAGACCAGAATTCTAATTAATTTACAGTGGAACAGATAATCCCAAAAGCTTAGATGTGTGTTATCTTCCTTGAAGGTAAACCCACTGAGCGAATGAATTAAATTTAGGCAGTTGCTGAGTAAATATGGAATCAGAGCAGAGGAGGGTGAATAGCTTAAGAGACTTTCATCAGTTTTGACAGCTTGATCCATCCTCCTTTTTCAAAGAGACAGGTTTTCCAAGTGAACACATTCTAGAAAAATCTTGGGACCTGGAGTCAGAAGCTATAGGTTTATGTATTGACCTTGACTTACAAGCTTTGGGAAACTGGGTAAGTCACTTGAACAGCTCTGGACCTCAGATTCCACCTCTGTTGTTTTAGAGGTAAATCAATTAATATATGTGAAAGACCTTTGTACATTCAGAGGTCCTTTAAACATGTCGATATTAGTCTAATTCTGTTGAGCTCCTTTCTTTTAGGAAGTCACTTACAGCATCCTTGTCATCCTATCTTCATTAGATGGGATGACATAATCGTTTCTTAGAGTTTGGAGCCAGACTGCCTGGGTCACTGTCATATGTTGGAATTTGACCCTGTGTTGGCATATGTTTTAACCTTTCTTTGTCTTGCTTTCCTCATCTGTAAAATGGGATTGATGAAAGTCCCTCCCTCATTAGATTGTTGACAGAATTAAATTACCTGGCTTATGTAAAAGAGTTTGAATCCTGTCTGGCATATGTTGGCTTAGTTGCTGAGTCCTGTCTAACTCTCTGCAACCCCACGGACTGTAGGTTACCAGGCTCCTCTGTCCATGGAATCCTCCAGGCAAATACTGGAGGGGATTGCCATTCCCTTGTCCAATGAAAGTCGCTTAGTCGTGTCCAACTCCTTGCAACCCCATGGACTGTATGGTCCATGGAATTCTCCAGGCCAGAATACTGGAGTGGGTAGCCTTTCCCTTCTCCAGGAGATCTTCCCAACCCAGGAATAGAACCCAGGTCTCCTGCATTGCAAGTGGATTCTTTACCAGCTAAGCCACCAGGGAAGCCCTGCATGGCAAATAGCAAGCACTATGTAAATATAAGCCATGACTATAATTTCACCATTTCTAATTTATTTTAATGAGCCATCTCAATTTGGGCTCCCCCGGTGGCTCAGTGGTAAAGAATCTGCCTGCAGTGTAGGAGACACAGATTCGATCCCTGGGTTGGGAAGATCCCCCGGAGAAGGGAATGGCTACCCCCTCCAGTATTCTGGCCTGGAGAATTCCACGGACTGTATGAGGTCAAAAAAAGTCAGACACGATTAAGCGACTTTCACTTCACACCTATAAACTGTCTCTAATTTCACTATCATGATTGCTTGTTAGAAGATATTTAGAAAACAACCCCCCCACCCCCATAGCATGTGGCTTCAGTCTTGCAGGGAACCCTTTCTGTCTGGATTGGTCGAAGGGGAAGTCTTGCCTTGAGAGTCTGTAAAGTTTTGCCCACTGGCTTTCCAGAGATCCTTTGTAGTGTCAGGACGTTTTCGTTTGCCAATGCCCAGTTGGATTTGGGAACTGAAGGAAACCTAAATCCAAGAAACTGATCATGTTCTTCCTAGATATATTAATTTGCTTTCTTTTTAACTTCAGGGGCTCATAGTAAATTGTTTTTAAAGGCCTGAAAAGGTTTCACACACATGATTTCATATGATCTCAAAATACCCTTAAAAAAAACAAATCCCTCTCCCCCTATATTGCCCCTCCCTGCCAAGGACCAGCCCCGGCTGATCCAGGGTATTCGAAGGAGAGATCTTAGAAGCCCAGGCATAATTAGTAAGCATGGTGGGTTCCGCGCTCCAGATGGAGACTCAGCCAGAGTGAAAGAGAGAGAGACATGGGGAGACCAGTATTTCGAGAAACTGATCCCAATTCTTTATTTTCCATGGTCTACTTTTTATACGCTGAGATGTTATGCAAAAGTCACGCGGGGTCAGCAGTCCTGACTTTTATCAAAGTCAGGTGCTTCATACAAATGTATACAGAGGTCTTAGGGGTGTTACATCATCTTCTGGCCAGGGGGGCCTGCTGACAATTTACGACCCTCTCCTTGTGACAGCGGTCAGTCAACCAGGACACTTATTTCTCCAGGGCTGATTATTCTCAAAACAGACGCCACCCAAATAAAGTTACATTCCTACAGGGTGAGGGTGTAGTGGGTTTTAGTTAAGGAAAGAATTTACTTAGCCTAAGGTCTAACGTGATTAATATCAAAGGTTAATACTTATTCCTTCTATATATTCATTAATGTGTGTAAGGGCAGGGGATGTGGAGACGTAGCAACAAACATTGGCTCAACAAATGAAAAACCCTTCACCAACACAATTTCTAATCAATCTTTTGACTGCTCAAAGGAATCTGTATTTAGACAGTTTAGAACATCTCCTGCCTCTCACAGTTGGGAGGCTTTGAACAGTCACACGTGGCCGGAAAAACCTATTCAGGCAGGCTAGAGGATTTCCAAAGGAGTTTGTAGGTTGAAACACTGTCACACCCAAGAATTATTAACTGGAGCTGTAAGCTAACTCTTTTTTCAGAGAGGTAGTGGGGGACAGCCCCCCGTAAAGTCAGAGGTGTAGGTGAAAGCACAAAGCAGAAAGTAGGCAGACTCTGGTTTTGGGGGTAGATTGCTCGAGAATTTCCAGGGAGACTCCTGAGGCTTGATCCCGCCTTTGCGTATGCCAAGCCTCCTTCCTCATGACCTTTGTCATGGGCGGAGTTCCTCACTGGCTCCCAGCAGTGATAGAATTCTAGTTGAGCTATTCCAGATCCTGAAAGATGATGCTGTGAAAAGTGCTGCACTCAATATGCAATATGCACTCAATATGCAATATGCCGGCTCCCGGCACCTCCCTGCATTCCTCTCCCCACCAGCAACCACTAGTTTGTTCTCTATGTCTGTGAATTTGCTTCTTCTGTTTTATTCACTAGTTTGATTCCACATATAAGTGATATCATACAGTATCTGTCTTTCTTTGTCTGACTTCACTTAGAATAAAAGTCTATCCATCTTTCTGCAAATGGCAAAATTTCATTATTTTTTATGGCCAAGTAGTATTCCATCATATATATATATAAAACATCTTCTTTATCCATTCATTTGTTGATGGACATTTAGGTTGCTTCTATACCTTGACAATTATAAATAATGCTGCTGTGAACACTGCCGGTAGGGAGGGGTGTGCACGTATCTTTTTGAATTAGTGTTTTATTTTTCAGATGTATACCCAAGAGTGGAAGGGCCTGATGGTTTTGAGAGAAATTTGAGCTCCATTATTTTAGCCCCCTTAGAAGTTTTATTTTTATTTATTTATTTTTAGGTGACACTCTGCAGCACATGGGACCTTAGTTCCCCAGCCCGGGATCGAACTGGGGTGCAGAGTCTTAACCACTGGACTGCCAGGGAAGGCCCCCCTCCAGAAGTTTCAGTTTTATATTTGAATTGCAAAGGGCCCAGCTTTAATGACTGGCTGCCATTGCATCCTGATTCCACCTGTTATCTCTCTGTCTCAGAAGCCATCCCCCCCAGCAGACATGTCAGGCTCTCTTCTGTAGAGGACAGGGGCTTGTCTGCTCATAGAAACCCCCTCCTCTGTATCCTTGTAGAGAATGCAAGTGTCCCAGGCCTTCTCTGTGGAGAGAGAGGAGGAGTACAGGTTGTAGGGAGCTGCCAGCATCTGCTGAAATTGAAGGGTCTGATCGTCAAGTAATTTAGATCCTGAAGTCTCCACATTTCAGCAATAAAATGTGGCACCCAGGCCCCACACCACCTTTTGTTTTTGCCATTCAGTTCCTTGTATCGTGTATGCTCCCTTGCCCTTGGAATTTCATGACTCCACACTGCAGATATTTCCTCCTTTAGAGCCAGTCTCTTCCCTGCCCCTCCCTTCATCTGGTTCAGGAATGAGAGGACCTCCCAGAGCTCAGAGGCAGCCAAGCTTCTCCCCCTAGGCAGCACACACGTTGCTTTTTACCCCATGTAGACCTCCAGACAGATGTGTGAAAACTTTCTGCAAACTATAAACACATACAGATGGCTTTATTCTTTCCTAATCTTTCCTGGTGACCTGTGTCCCAGTGTGGAAGTCCTACACAGTCAGGAAATTCTTCCCTTATAATGAACCCAAGTCTCTCTTATTTCCGTATCAGTCCGCTTCCTCCTTATTTGCAGAGAAAATGGAAGAAATCCCCTTTGATTGTCTTTCCTCTTAGCTGATTGCTCAGAGTCTTTAAACTGCACTCGGGTTCTAATTGTGGAAGTTTTCATCATTTTCATTGTTCTTTATTATTACCCTTCCCACTTTCTCCATATGCTTCCTCAAGGGTGAAATTTAGACAAGATTATTTTGCTTGAGTTTCAGCTCTTTGGAATGGAGCCTGTGGTTTACTTTGACCCTGAATAGCAAACTCCACCAGGCTTGAATGCATAAAGGAATGAGAAAGGAAAAAGGACTGACCTGACCTTCCCCAGGAGAATGTTGAGGTGGGGTGTTCAGCCAACACCCAAGGGAGGAGTTTTACTTCTCCTTTATTGTGTCTCTATCTAACACCTATGTTATGTTTTCTCTGACAAGGTACAGAGTACAGCATATAATACCATGAGCAAATCCGTAAAGACAGAAAGGAGGTTTGTGGCTGCCAGGGACAAGGGAAATGGAAGGTGACTGATAATGACGCGAGATTTCTTTGTGGGGTCTGAAGATGTTCTGGAATTAGATAGTGGTGATGGTTGCACAACCTTGGGAATATACCAAGAGCCCCTGAATTGTATACATTAACTTTTGTTAATGGTGACTTTTATGGTAAGGTTCTGTCTTTCATGCCATGAAGTGTACACAGTATTATTTATTTCTTATACAAATCTGGTGTGAGTGTGAATACAACTTTACTGTGCCCATTTCATAGATTAGGAAGTTTAGTCTCAGAAGTAAATTGGCTTGACCAAGTTAGTAGCATTGTGAATATATGGCCACGCCAAGCTCCAACTCTAGCAGTCCCACTTCTTCAAAGCCCATGTAATGGACATTGTGCCTGTGGACGATACTGTAACTGGAAAGAGTCATCGGCAGCTACAGTGCTATCCCTGTATTTTTATGGATTTTGAAGAAGCAGATTGAGTCAACCTTCTCTCTGCTGCAGGCTCCTGCAAAGGCCAGAGAGGGAAGGTGGAGAACTCATCTCCTTTTCCCTCCGCACTTGGTTTACCTTGTTTTACTTCTTGGTCTCAACAACTTAGGACTTGGGCATGTTTTCCATCCACAGCTGTAAAAGATGTGGAAGCCCAGAGGGTAGATAATTCTCCCGGTGAAGCCAGGATTTTATCCTGAATTTCTGAGCCGAGATGAGATCCTCTCATCATGTGCAGATACCCCAGGGCTAGCTCCGGTTGTTACAGCTGAGTAATCAGGTGGGCCTCTGCCTGCCTCATCCCTGGGCACCTCCTGGGGCACGAACTCAATTGATCATGGGTGACCTTCCCAGAGAAAGGAGACTGAGAGGCCCTCTTTATGCTAGGAGGACTTCACAGCCTGAGCCTGTTTGAGAGAAGGAGGAATCCACATGTTTGCTCTGTTGCCACCTCCCCCGACAAATATTCATTTTTCAATGGTCCTCCTGCATTTGAAAGGAATTGCTGCTTTCCAGACTTTCAAAGGGGCCAGAAATCAGTGGTTTTGGCTACCAAACAGGAAACTCAAAGCCTTTCCTTTCCTTTGAGCTGGCTGGAAGGGTTGGGTCTGAAACTATAACTTTCCTTTAAAGGACAGAAGAGAAGTTTGGGGTAATTTTTTAAAAAAACAACAACAACCGAAAAAAAAAAAACCCTTTCCTGGAGTCCTGAATACCAGCCTTGGTTGATATACAACATGGAAAAGAGCTGCCTTGTTGCCTGGCAGTCACGACAGCAAACAAATGTGTCTGACCGTCTGTCTGGGATCTCCTGGTCTGAAATCCTGTTTGCTCCATCCTGATTGCTCCCTTCACCACTTTCAGTCTCCCCACCTTCGGTACCACCCTCCCTCAAGGGAGCACCAGGCCGCGCCTGGTCGTACCAGGCTGGGCCGGGCCCCACAGGATACAGCGGTCCAGCCGGGCTATTCTTGTCTGTGTCTATTTGCAAGATGCCTGTTGTTCTCCGTGAATGTTTTTCTCATCATAAATGTTGGCTTGGCAGCGGCCCAGTGTGGAAGCCATGGCGGAAGAGCTTGCAGAATCTCTCTTGTCCTCAGAGACTCAGCTGGTCCCGGGTGCGGGCCTGGGGAGACCGGCTCATCGATGCTGTCGCTAGGGGGGGTGCCTCTGTAGGTTTCGCCGCCTGATGGGTTCAGCAGCCTTTGCAGAGCATGGGCCGCTGCCAGCACACCCTCGGAGAAGACCCCTGGAGGAGCCAGGGTGGCCTTGGGAGGCGCCGCTGGGCCTGATTGAAGACTCTTCTCCATGTGCCCTCCCCCACCCCACTCTCTAGAAATTCGAATGTGTGTCAGGCTAGAGAAAGCCACTCTTTTTTTTACTTTTCATATGATGTTTTTTAAATTAATTTATTCTTGCATTCCTATACACTTAACAATGAGAAAACAGAAAGAGAAATTAAGGAAACAATTCCATTCACTGGAGTTGGAACGAAAAGAATAAAATACTTAGGAATAAATCTACCTAAAAAACAAAAGATCTCTATATATAGAAAACTATAAAACACTGACGAGAGAAAGCCAGTCTTAAGCCTTGCCTTAGAACCCCCAGAACAGTCACCTCCAAGCATTTAAAGTCACAAACCCCTACCAGGAAAGTGTTTTGAGTGTGTACTCCTAATATGTCTATTTATTTATAAATGGTATACATAGGGTTGCTAATTTATACATTATAAACATTTACTAGAAATTTTTAATAATTTATGCAATTTAAAAGCATGGAAGAAAAAATAGCACAATTATAACTTTTTAAACTTATTTTATTGAAAGTATATATGATTGAATCTGTTCTCTTTTCAGGAGGGAAAAAAAAATCTTCATTTATCACTTTATGATTCAGTAATTCAGAAAGTGAAAGTGTTAGTCACTCAGTTGCTTCTGATTCTGACCCCATGAACTAGGACCTGCCAGGCTCCTCAGTCCATGGAATTATGCAGGCCAGAACACTGGAATGGGTAGCCGTTCCCTTCTCCAAGGCATCTTCCCAAACCAGGAATCAAACCCGGATCTCCTGCACTGCAGGCAGATTCTTTACCATCTGAGCCACCAGGGAAGCCCTCATTAATTCAGAGGTGTGTCCTAAAGACAGTCCTCTTCAGTACTTCATTTTAACTGTTGGCCTTGCTGAAAACTTCTTTACAAAGAAAGGTAGATTCAGATGGAATATTTGTGGGAATTCCCTGGTGGTTCAGTGGTTAGGACTTGGCACTTTCACTGCTAGGGGTCTGGGTTCAATTCCTGATTGGGGAACAAAGATTCTATTGGATTTCACCAACAGGAGTATATTTTACTGTATGTCAAAATAATTTTTTTAAAAATTCAATGAGTTTTGACACATGCGTAGTCTTACACACCACCAAAATCAAGATGAGAAAAGAATTCCATCTCCTATGTTACTCCTTTGTAATCAAACTCACCCCTTAGCCATAACTTCTGGCAACCACTGATCTTCTTAGCCTAAAGCATTTCAAGCTCATCCATGTTGTTACATGTATTAACATAGGTTTTTATTACATTTGAGTAATTGAAACTGCCAAACTCTGTCCAGACATTGCCATTTTGCAGTGTCCTTGAGAGCACTTAGTTTTGTCAGTTAAAAAAATTTTTTTGGATCATTCTAATAGGGCTATGTCAGTTGTTTTTCATTTGCATTGACTTTATTTTGGGGGGCTTCAAAATCACTGCAGATGGTGACTGCAGCCATGAAATTAAAAGACGTTTACTCCTTGGAAGGAGGGTTATGACCAACACCCAACCTAGATAGCATACTCAAAAACAGAGACGTTACTTTGCCAACAAAGGTCCATCTAGTCAAGGCTATGGTTTTTTCAGTGGTCATGTATGGATGTGAGAGTTAGACTATAAAGAAGGCTGAGTGCCAAAGAATTGATGCTTTTGAACTG
>NW_011495033.1:13717995-13729630 GCF_000754665.1 Bison bison bison | reverse complement strand
CCAGTCCATTCTAAAGGAGATCAGTCCTGGGTGTTCTTTGGAAGGAATGATGCTAAAGCTGAAACTCCAGTACTTTGGCCACCTCATGTGAAGAGTTGACTCATTGGAAAAGACTGATGCTGGGAGGGATTGGGGGAAGGAGGAGAAGGGGATGACAGAGGACGGGATGGCTGGATGGCATCACCGACTCGATGGACATGAGTTTGAGTGAACTCCGGGAGTTGGTGATGGACAGGGAAGCCTGGCGTGCTGCAATTCATAGGGTCGCAGAGTCGGACAGGACTGAGTGACTGAACTGAACTGAACTGAATGGCTAGGGATGTTGAGCATCTTTTCATGGGCCTGTTCCCATCTGCTTATCTTTGGTGAAGTCTCTTCAAATCTTTTGCCCATTTTAAAATTGGATTTCTTATTTTCTTACTGAATTTTGAGAATTCTTTATATATTTTAGATACAAATGCTTTGTTAGAAAAGCAATTTGTAGATATTTTCTCCCAGTCTATGATTTATTTCTTAACAGTGTTTTTCAGGGCACAAGTTTAAAATTTTGATGAAATCTAGCAGTTTTTTCTTTTATAAATTGTATTGCTGATGTAGTATCTAAGAAGTCTTTTCTAATGCAAAGTCACAAAGATTTTCTCCTGCATTTTTTTTCTTAATAGCCTCCATTTTGAATTAGTTTTTTTGTATAGGCATTTCAATTTTGAACTACAAAGATCATATAAAATGAAAACATTGCTAAATACCAGTTCTCTCTGTCGTACAAGTTTCTTTGGAAAAGGAGTTACGTTTCCATTCCCTGTCAAAATGTCGCCTTTACTTTGAAGGGGCAGATTTAGTGTGTGTGTGTTTTTAAAAAATATTGCCAAGTCAGCATTTTGTCAGCAACTTTTTGTTCAGGTAGTTTGGAATGTTTTTTTGGCGAAGGAAAAATGCATAACTTTATCTTTACATTTTTAAGTACTTGGGTATAAATGAACCTCTCTGGGCTACTCTATCCCATTGTAAAAAATTGCAAGGATCCTACTGTTTAAGATCCTATTTTTATAACATCAGTCTCATTATTGACGTCTTAAAGCACAGAAGCAGCAATTTTTTTTTTTTTTTTAAAGGAAGTTAGAGGCAATTGACTCATGGGATAAATATTTTGTAAATGATGCCAGATTTTTCATGCTATGTGTTGCAGGTTCAGAGAGACATTGAAGACACAGTTTATGTCTTCAGGGAGCTCACAGTCTAGTGAGGGAGTTAGTCAGACAGGCAGTTGAAATCAAGTGTGCTGAGAGCTGAGAAAAAAAGGAACAGGCAGTGAGCAAGACGGGTCCCGTCCATGGGTACCAGTGGGTGCCTCTTCTTGGGGAGATCAGAGAAAGCCTTACGAAAGAGAGGAGGCCAAGCTGAGGCTTGAGATTGGTCAAGTGAAGGAACCCTCCCCATCATAGGGAGGATCGTGGGCAAAGTTGGTGAAATTCAAGTTCCAGGAATTGCACATGGTTTGGCCTGACTAGAGCAAGACAGTGGCAGAGTAGCAAGAGAAGAGACTACAGGGGGTGGTGGGACCAGATGGTGAAACTTTTGCTATCCTGGTGGTGCTTGGGTGTCTGTGTGCTCCGAGACGGAACTAACTGGTTGGCCAAATCTATGGTCTGTTTCGCTGAGACATTGTCTCATCTGAACATGTGGCATGGACTTCCAGGTTCCAGGTCTCAAGGCTGTAACACTTGTATTCATGCTCAATTCTAGCCTGGAGCTCATGTGTTCCCCGGAGATGCTTCAAGACCCAGAGGAAAGAGAGCTGGCTTTGCCCAAGCAGCAGCTGGGAAACACCTGCTTGCTCCTTGGAGCTGCACCCGGGAGCCAAGGCTTCTGGTGCATTTGCACATTGGAGGCAGCCAACCATCCAGCTGCCCCAAAGACAAGTTTTTCCGCAAGTCAAGAATTTTAACCCTTCTCTGTGGCTGGCGGCCCCGATTCCTAAAATCCATTGATTGCTTCTGACAACAGCTGTCTTGGGCGCAGTGATCTGTGTCCTGTCTGGTTCTCTCCTGCCCTCTGGTCATCTGTTAACCAGTCAGCCCTGGATCTCTCCAGCCACTGAATAACAGAGGTCACGGGAGAGTCCCTTATTTTGTTTGGTTGTTTCTTTTCCAAGTGGTCTTGAGAGCAGACGAGGATGTTTAATTCAGGGTACAGTTGTCAAGCCACATTAAAAATGCAGGCAGCAGTGCAGGACATGGCTGGCTCATGTCAGCCAGACATTCCAGTGCGACCAGAGGAGGAAAACATGGACAGGGCCCGTGTTAGTGGAAGTATCGCACGGTGAGCTTTCAGGCTCCGGTTTCTCCCAGTCCCTGCCATCCTCCAGCCAGAAGAAAGAAGCTCCTAAAGTGGGATTACCCTTTAGTGGGTATTCCTGTGACCTGGAGATCAAGTTGCCTGCACCTCAAAAAGAGAGAACTCCCGCACTGCAGGTTTTTCTGTTTGTTTGTTTGGCTGCACAGCGTGTGGGATCTTAGTTCCCCAGCCAGGGACCGAACCTGTGTGCCCTGCATTGAAAGGTGGATTCTTAACCACTGGGCCACCAGGAAAGTCCTCGTGCTGCCAATTAGGAAGACAGTGACTGTTCGAGCAATTAGGATCTCCAAAAAAGTAAGACCAGTGGGAAGTGTGGGTTTGGTGGTTCATTCTTACCTTGGGGATTCTTTGCTGTCTCCTGAGGGTTGTACCAAGAGAGCCTGGAGAGGTACTCGTGCCTGTGGCCGTGCCCTGGCCGACTCGAGGAAAACTGTGGGCAGCACAGATGGCCAAAATCATATGGGTCCAGGAAAGGCCAATGTGGATTAATACTGTCTTCTTGCCAATCCAAGTGTGGGTGCCCCGGGTTCCGTACCTCTGTTTATTCTGCCTTCTCCTCCTCCCACCATGCCATCTGCCAGCTGGACGGTTGACTGGCTCACTGCTCCCTTTTAGCTGTGTCAGTCCCGCAAGGTCATGATTGTTGTGCTTTGGGGCTGGTTTCCCCCCTGGGTGGGTGAAATGGATCTCTAACCATCGATTTGTCTTCTTGCATTTCAGTCGTTCCAAGGAAGTCAAGGACGAGCATACCTCTTTAACTCAGTGTGAGTGTCTCTGAATGGTACATCCATTGTTCGGTGCAAATTTTGAGGGATGGGGAAAAGCAACACTCTGTGATGATTACACAATGGAACCTGTCCTCTCTGACACACACACACACACACAGAACCCCATGGAACATTATTTACCACACATGTTAGCCAGTCATCCTTGGGGAATTTGGTTGGGGGGGCATCATCTTGGGCTAAAAATAATGTAGGCAGTACTCCAGTAAGCACAGAGGGCTGTAGTCTCCTAGCAAAGAAGCTGGAGTGCTTCTCCTGAAGCCTGACCACGAAGGTCTCAGAACTAGACCTGAGACGTGTCTCCGAAGAAGAAAGGAGGATGAACAGAAGACCCCGGGATCCGTTGGAGGACTGAGGCTGGAGGAGGCTTTGTAAAGTGGAGTGAGCTAAGAGCCTCCATCCCCTCGTATGGTCTGCCACAGCCCTCAGCAGCATTTACAGCTTTCTCTGGGAAGGCAAGCCTGATGAACTGTGAAAGTGGAAATCTAGCATGTCCAGCTTGAAATAATAGGAGCTCCATGTAGGAGTCTAAAGAGCTGATAGATGGGGCTCACCCGTCCCTGTGATGAGGACAGGACTCTGCTGTCATGATTGACTCTTCGGCCACAGTCTGTCCTCAGGAAGTTCTGAGGACCTGTGCTCATGGCTGTGGGCTTCAGTGTGATTGTCAGTTTGTCCCCTTAAATCACAAGCCTAAAAGCACTTGTTAAGGAAAGCTCTGAAAAAAGAAAAATTCCAAGCAAAGTCTCAGCCATAAAGACTATTTTGAGTTGACTCACAGAATCAGAACTTTCACATCTGACAGATAGCTCAATGGAGATGTGTCCATGTGGCTGCCTTTGAGGTTGCTTCTAGTTTCAGTTAGAGATGATGCGCTTAGCGTTAGCTTCCTTTGGGCAGCCGTCTTCAGTTAATCTTTTGCTGGGAGTTCAGCTTCAACAACCGATGGGCATTTGCCTGACTCCCCGCTCTCTCTCTCCCCATCCCCGGCACAGAGTTAACGTGGGCTGCGGGCCGGCGGAAGAGCGCGTGTTGCTCACAGGACTGCACGCCGTCGCAGACATTTACTGTGAAAACTGCAAAACCACCCTGGGCTGGAAATATGTAAGTACCGAGGGGTCTGTGGGTGGGGAGCGCGCTGTGAAGAAACTAATGAGAGTCACTGGAATGCATTCTCCCACTTGCTTCCCCGGCCTTGTGGGCTTGTCTGCAATGAGCATGGGAAACCGAGTTCAAAGAGCAGTTCCTGGCATCCAAGCGTCCTCTTTGCATTGATAGTCCACTCTTCCTACTCAGTCCTTCACCTGCTCCTGACACACGGACACACAGTCACGCGCCCTCTCAGTGCAATAATAGTGGAAAGTGAAGTTGCTCAGTCGTGTCCGACTCTTTGCGACCCCATGGACTGTAGCCTACCAGGCTCCTCAGTCCATGGAATTTTCCAGGCAAGAGTACTGGAGTGGGTTGCCATTTCCTTCTCCAGGGCATCTTCCCGACTCAGGGATCGAACCCAGCTGTCCCGCATTGCAGGCAGACGCTCTACCCTCTGAGCCTCCAGGGAAGCCCAGTAGTAATAGTAGTAGTAACAATGGCGCGTAACACCTCCTGACTGCGTGTTCCAGGCGTACGTGATTTTATTTACTCTTCACAGAATCCTTAGTGTGTGAGCCATAATTTAATCCCTAGTTTACAGATGAGGAAACTGAGGCTTAGGCAGGGTAACAATTTTTATTTATTTTTATTTTTTGACCATGCCATGCAGCATGTGGAATCTTAGTTCCCTGACCAGGGATTGAACCCACACTCCTTGCACTGGAAGTGCAGTCTTAACCACTAGACTGCCAGGGGAGTCCCTCGACAGATACTTGTAACGTCTCCTTGGCAGCTAGGAGAGTGCTCAGAGCCTTGCCAGGGTGAGAGGAGGTATGTGTGTTCAGTGAGAGTCAACTTGTATTATTATTGTTGTTGCTGCTATTATTATCGGTAGATCTTTTCACAGTGCTTTTCTCTCCCCTCTCTGTCATTGTGGGGATGTTGAAAAGTCAGTCTTCCTGTTTCTGGGAGAGAACTTTATTCCATGTTGTTGCAGAGGGTCGGTGTGGGGCTGGCTCGTAGGACCTGCTTGGGAAGGAGCCTGAAGGAGCAGTCAGAACCTCCTGGAGAGTGATAAGGATGTGTCATGTAGGTTTGTTGATGGCAGCAAAGACACCACTCTGCAGGACTTTGCTGGTGGAGGAGCTTCTGCATATGTGGGAGCAGGGAGCATAGGGGAAATCTGTGTCTTTTGCTCCTTTTTTCGATGAGTCTAAAACTGCTCTAAAAATATGAGTCTGTGTGAAAAAAAAGATATCGAGCAAGAGAAGCCAGCCATGAAAGTATGATTCTGTTGAAATAAAGTTTAAAAATACTCAGATCATAAAAGCTGCAGCAGGTAGAGTCCAGGGAAGGAGCACAGCCTTTAGAGTCTGTCTTTCATGTCTTCCTTGGAATGTTCAGAATGAGAACAGAAAAACCTAGATGCTGTGTTTCACAATGCTGAGAAGGTTTAGCCACAGGTTCATCTGGGAGAAAGCGCCTTGGGCGTTCTGATTCCCATGTGGCCACTGGTCCCCACTGTGTGGTCTTGGGGCCTCAGTTCTGGTTTTGATTACCCAGAAATGTTCTGCCCCTTCTTTGTTTCCCAGCTTCTTGATTATCTTATTCCTTGAAGTTGTGCTGGATCATAGACAGAAAATAATCCTGAGTTGGCCGGCTTGGCTCCTTACTTCGGGTAAAATGATTAAGTCCTGGGGACTTCCCTGGCAGACCAGCGGTTAAGCGGTTAAGAATCCACCTTGCAATGCAGGGGACACAGGTTGGATCTCTATTTGGGGAACTAAGATCCCACAGGCCACACAGAGTGGCCAAAAAAAAAAAAATCCAGTCCTTTGACAAAGCTTTATTTATTAAGAGCCTTTGTGTTGGATACAAAAGTGGACGAGAGACAGTTCTTGCTCTCAGGATGCTTATAGTCATGATACTTGGGAGGAAAGCCACAAGTGAAGATCAAACAGCTGGACAGGACAACAGAGAAACATCCGTCTCCCCAAACATTCCCTGATCCCCTCTCACAAACCCCAGTGCTCCAACCTTTCATTCTATTATTCCTTCTGACCCTTACGATGACCCTGTAATTATCCCAACTTTGTAAATGGAAAGTTTATAATTTTGCAAACTATTAATGGAAGTCAGATGCTTAAATGATGCTTTTGATGCTGGGAAGCAGTAGGAGCAGGGTTTAATCTGCGATGTTTGTGTCAATTCCAGATCCAGGGCTCTGTCTCCTAGAGTCCACTTGTGACATTTTGCAAGTGCCTTGAGGCTTGAGGGGTGGGCGTATTGGCTTTCTTTTCCCTCTCTCTCTCTGTTTTTTTAAATAGGGACACACTGTCACTTTCCTAGTTTTATTTTTTTCCTCCCCCTGTATTCTGAACACACTACCATGGAACAACAGGTCTTGTTCCTAAACCGTATTCCTCTGTTGTGTACACATCACACTCACGCAGATGGAGCTGGGGAATAATGAGGTGTCAGGGAAATTACTGCTGAGCCCACAGCTCTTGTGTGTGTGTGTGTGGTGTGTTTGCACTTTCTCTTGGCGCCCCTCCCCTCTCTGCTACGGGGAATGACTCCTCTCTGAATGAGAGACTCAAGTCTGAACTTGCATTCTGAGACCCAGAGCCCCTGAGCTCTAGAACAGAAGATACAGTTCATACAGATGCTGCCCAGCACCTATCAGCAGTAAGATTTAGCTCCTTCCCGATCTGGCGGGCTCAGAAGGGAGAGTTTTTCCACTGTTCTGCCCATTGAGCTTCACCATCTGATGACCCTGACACCCACTGTTTTTTAGATGACACACCAAGATGGCTTTCTGTATCTGTACCTGCAAATAGAATATCACCTTGCTGCCACACTGATGCAGGACTTATTTCTGTGGGGCTTGTTAGCTGGGAGAGCCTGTGGCGCTGTTTCAGATGGGCACCTCCCAGCAGCTTTGTGCTGGGTTTGTCCTCTGGAGGCCTCGCAGCTGAGTGGGGCTCAAGGGCTGGCAGGTCCTTCAGCCTGCAGTTCATACAGCTCCTTTCTCCCTAGAGAAAGGCAATGATGGAAAAACAAACTTAACCCATCTGACATGGAAATAGCAAGATAAGAAATAAAAGAGAGACCTGTTTGGCAATACAGTACACTTTGTTCCTCTCCCCCAATGTCTCTTCTCTCAGCCTAACAAGCACGGTTTAAAATAATGGCACAGTGGGCATTCCCTGGCAGTCCAGGGGTTAGAATTCTGTGGTCTCACTGCTGAGGGCCCAGGTTCAATCCCTGGTCGGGGAACTAAGATTCCGGAAGCTGCTTGGCACAGCCCCCCAAAATAATAAAAATTTGGCACAGAAATTCTATGGATACCTCCATAGGACAGATTTCTGGTTAACATCAAAAACCAAGGCAGACAAAAGACAAAATAGATATACAATGAACAAGACGGAAAGACACAAAATAGATACAAGTTATGCTGTATGTTTGAATGTGGTTAAGTGCTGTGGAGAAAAGTAAAGCAGGAAGCGACAGGGGGCAAGGGAGGTGGCTGCAGGGGAGGTTGTGGCTTTCAATAAAGACCTTACTGCAATGATGACATTTGAGCAAAGATGCTAAAGGAACTCTACTGCAAATACTGAGAAAATATTTAGAATACTTAAATTTAAAAACATTTAAATGTTTTGTAAATATGGAGAAAGCCCTGGTGATGCCTCAGTCCTGCAGTTAAGCCAAGGGGACATGGCGTGCTTGAGCAGTGGGCCTTCTCAGTGAGTCTGGGTGAGGCTGGGGTCAGACTTGAGAGGCCCCGAGGCCTGTCATTGGCCCTGCCTTTGCTCCGGTATGCCAGAAGTCACCTGCGCATCTTTGGTCATTCCATGTCTTCTCTTCCTTTGTGTTTCCGTAGGAACACGCCTTTGAAAGCAGCCAGAAATATAAAGAAGGCAAATACATCATTGAGCTAGCACACATGATCAAGGACAATGGCTGGGACTGATGGGAGAGCATCCAGCCAACCCAGCGTCCACGTGAATGCCATCCAACCGAACATTCTACCCAAGCGTGAGAGAGTGACTGAACACGTGGTTCCATCCATTTAGGGGCCTTGCCATCTGGGGCATTCTCCCACCCTGACGCCATCTTTCTGGTGACCGGCCTCTAAACCGCTGTCTCTCTGTCTCTTTGCTTTGTATCTGTTTGTGAGTTGATCCTGGCTTCTCTCTCTGTTCTAGTGTTGGCTGAAAAAAACAAAACAACAAAAGGAACAGACGCCTGCCCGCATGGCGGCAGCCCACTTTGACGAAGGCCCCAGGGCCCTTGAAGAGCTGCCCGAAGGCCGCTGGGCAGGAGTACAGTGGCCCAGCCCGGGGGTGTGAGGGTCCCGGGTGGGCAGGGGACGGGAGGGGAGAGGTAGGAACAGACTTGTGCTGCTCCTGGAGACCTGGGAACTTAGGCTTGAAATAATCGACTTGTCTAAGAGGACAAAGAGGAAAAAAAAATACCTCATGACTGCATTCTCTCTGATCAGAAGCTTCTGTTCCTGCCACCAAATGTGCCAGATTAGCCAATGAGAACACAAGAAGGGTGGCCCCTCGTCTTCGCTGGCGGGGCAGGGGGCCGGCCTGGTTCTCCCGGGCCGAGCTGGTGGGGGTTGGGGGAGTGTGTCCTGGCAGCAGGGGATGACTTGGGAAAAGCCCAGAAGGTTTTGATGACTGACGCCTCACTGCTCCTCTGGGTGATCTCTGCCTCTTCAGCCACTGTAGGTGACAGGAGAGGGGACTGTCATTTGCAATGTGCGCGAGATGCAAATATCCCAAAGGCTTTGACCAGCAATCAAGTAAAAAAAAAATCAATGATTGAGGATAACAGGGAACACAGGGGAGGGAGGTGCAGTTGGGGAGCTCTTGCAGAAATGGCCTTGATCTTGGGCCAGAGAAAATAAAAAAGTAGAACCAGTTAGCAATTCCGACTGACCTTTTTTTCTGAACCTTCATAAGAGAAGAGCACTGTGGCAAGGAAGAGGGGGTGGGTGGGGCAGAGCCTGGAATAGTTTAGGTTTGAACTGTTACAGGTTAAGTGCATCTTTTTTTTTTTTTTTTTGGTATGCATTGGCTTCACTGAGAACAGCAGTTCTTTACGCGTATGAGTTTTTGGGTGTTTTCCTCCAGTTCTATCATTGTAGTTGCGGAAAACAAAGTCCCAAGCCTTCGAGTTTAGTGATGACCTGGCTGACAGATTCCTCATGCCCCTAGCTTGTTCTCTTTGTACTTGAATGTTTTTGTGTGGAGAGAAATCTGTCTGTGTGATCCAGCAACGGAAAAGTCTTCAATTTGATGTCAGACGGCAAGTTATAAATTCCAGTGTTAAACCCCACCCCCGACCTCCCCATCCAAAGCTCATTATATTAGGGAAGTGGGGAACGCATCTCTGTGAGGCTCATGAGAGAAGAGTTTGTTGCATTTAATCAACACTGTGAAGTCTGTTCTCCAGCAATTTAGCCAGTATGCAGTGCATGACCGAAACTCATTTAACTGAGATAATTTCATTGCTTAGACTGAAAATATTATCATTGCTAAGATATGTGTAGGTTATGTTAGGTAATTCTCAGCATCTCATTCTCCCAGTAGGCTGATCCTATAGGAAAATTCACCTTAAAAGTCACAAAAGAGTGAGTTGAAGGAGACGAGAACCTGTAAAATTGTTAAGCAAGATTAAAGCAGCCAACCCGGGACGTTTTCAAAATGGAACCAGATTCCCAGAGAGGGTGAGTCTGTCATGGAAATGCCTTTTTGCGTCTCTGTGGGCTGCTGGTGGAGCACAGGGCCTGAGATGCTCATGGTCCTGCCCTGGCAGTCCTGGGTGGAGAGCTAACGGGAAGCCAGGTAGCCCTGCGTTTAGCAGCAGACAGCCTCCGTGAAACAAAGAGGGTTCTGCAAAAGCAAATTTTGTTCCCAAAAGCTTCTTGGCCCACGTCGTTTGGTGCTTTAGCAACCCTGGGAGATTAAGTTGTTCTCTCCACATTACTAAAAAGCAGACTGAGATTCAGAAGTCTTTCATTTCCAATCCCAGAGAAAACAGTTCCTCTGGCTCCCAGGCCCAAGATCTCAATTAAAAAAAAAAAAATCATTTTCAACTTTCACATTCCTAAGCTGGTTTGCCAGCCCAGAAATCATAAATTCCCCTCTGCATCCCTGCTGAAGGTAGTGGCTCTCATTTCTGTGTTTTGATTAGCCCCTTTACTCAGGGAATGTCCTGGCTATTGATAATCCTTTCCAGGAAAAGAAAACAGGCAGGGTCAGGGTGGGGGGAACATGTAGGTGTGTAAAAACCGAGCATGGTCATATAGGAATTGGATGTGAGGTGCCCTAGAATGTTCAAGGGGCAGAGGACACTGAAGTGCCACTGCTCGTCTGTGGGGATGGGGCCTCTGACTCTTGCATGGATCAGAGCAGGCTCCAGTTAGACCCGGGTTTTGGTGTTTTGTTTTGCTTTAATTTAAATTACTATCCATTGAGCATCCAGTGGGCACATGGTGCAAGAGAGCTGCACAAAATGCTGGTTTATCCATAATGACAAGGGTAAGAAAGAACCAACTCATTAGGCTTTCCCTAAGAAGAACCGAAAGTGCTTCTTAAAACGTGAGCTCCGTTCATGGCTTGTCTACTAATGTCTGGCAGTATCCGAGAGACCGCAGCTGAGTGAGGGAGATGCCTCAGTCGGCTCATTTTTTAATTTCCTCACCAAATTATGGACTCAGAGCATAACCAAAGACCTCATCCGTTCACCCCTGGTGGGTTTGGGGAACTGGAGTTCGATGGTAAGGCTTAGGTGGGGTGCCCGGAGTAGGGAAAGGGAGAAGGGGAAAGGAAAAAGGCATGACGTGCTAGACCTCAGCCAGCAGCTGTCTTCCTTTTCAGCTGAAGTCCAGCCGGCAGATTCTAGTTCCATCTCCCTCGTGCCTCCCCAGGTCATATGGCGTGGGCGGCCCTGGATTACACCCAGCCTGCTGGGATATTAGTCTCAGGCCGCTGGTGGGTTGATTTGACGTGTATCCAATCCAGCCAAGCTCAGTGTCCACGGAACGTCAGCTGGGCCTGCCCAATTCCCCGGACAACAAGATGACGGAGATAGGATAGAGTCAATCTTTACTGGTGGATCAGTGTGTGAAAGACAGGTGTCCCCTTTATAAAAAGATTTTCAAGAGGATATATAAGAAACAGTTGCTTGTGAAATATACTTTTGTAAATAATATTTAATTTTTTAAATAATATATTTGGTGCTGTTTTCTCAGATCCCCTGAGAGCACTTTTTATTTTCATTTTTAAATTCTCTAGTTTCCTCTGCATTTCTTGAAGTATATTTTAAGGGAAACAGTGATCACCAGTATACTCTTGCAAAAGAAAAGGAAAGGAAAAAAAAAAAGA